>NC_080411.1:5377500-5677500 GCF_030265065.1 Corythoichthys intestinalis
TTCCTTAACCTGTACACAGTTGTTACCTGCGGTTGGCTGGCGCCACCGACCAATGGCGAAAAAGACGGTACCACGTACTTGCAGGGAGCCACGGTACGACTGGTGTGCAACGAGGGCTTCGCCAGGCAAGGCGAGGCTGAACGCACCTGCCAAGCAGACGGCACTTGGTCGGGAGCCGGCACCGTCTGCGTCCAATGCACTTCAAGTACTTCATCTTTGTGCCACTACTTAACTGCTACTACCATTACTACTACCAATAGTACCATCACCATTGATACTACTGTCATTTACTACCACCACTACCACAACTATGCATATTACTACTAGTTAATCGATCGGGTCCGATCACGTCATTTTCAAAGTATCGGAATCGGCAAAAAAATATCGGACATGCCTTTTTTTAATATATATATATTTTTTAATTAAATCATTTTCTAATTGTATTTAACGTTACAGACAAAATGTCTACATTCATCCAGAGTCCTTAGTTTTGGCTTAAAGTAGGGCTATCAAATTTATCGCGTAAACGGCGGTAATTAATTTTTAAACAATTAATCACGTTAAAATATTTAATGCAATTAACGCATGCGCTGCACGACCCACTCACGCATTGTCACGATCAATCATCCAGAGTCTTTAGTTTTGGCTTAAAGTAGGGCTATCAAATTTATCGCGTAAACGGCGGTAATTAATTTTTTTAGAATTAATCACGTTAAAATATTTAATGCAATTAACACATGCGCTGCACGACCCACTCACGCATTGTCACGATCAGTCTATAATGGTGCCGTTTTACCTACATATAGAGCTAACAGGCAGCGTAAAATGAGTAGAGAGAATTTTGGCAGTCTTTGGAGCCTCTTCTTAATTGGCTAAAGCCTTATAATCCCTCTCTCAACAATTAGAAATATCGTGGGAAGCAATGTGGGGAAGAACGGTAGTGGTTGAGCTTTTCCCTAACACCCTTTATTACTTCTCAAAGCAGAGAAGATATATCAATTGGTGCCACTACGCACAGTCATGGTTGCACTTCCCATCATGCATTTGGGCAGAACAGTTAAATGGCTACAGTATCATTTACTGAAAGCTCAACAAATACACTAGTTGGCAATATTTAGTCACAATATACAAAGTCACATTTATCCTTTAAGAATTACAAGTCTTTCTATCCGTGGATCCCTCTCACAGAAAGAATGTTAATAATGTAAATGCCCTCTTGAGGATTTATTGTCATAATAAACAAATACAGTACTTATGTACTGTATGTTGAATGTATATATTCGTCCGAGTTTTATTCATTTTTCCCTTAATGCATTGCCAAAATGTATAGGATCGGGAAAAATTATCGGGAATTATTGGAATTGAATCGGGAACAAAAAAAAAAAGCAATCTGATCGGGAAATATCAGGATCGGCAGATAATCAAACTAAAACGATCGGGATCGGATCGGGAGCCAAAAAACATGATCGGAACAACCCTACTACTAGTACAAGTACCATTACTTATATAATTATACTTAAATAATGATTTAGAACTTATTTGTTTCCACCCCCACTGCTGAAAACAATCCTAGTGGACACACCAAACACGCACACAGAGTCTAAAACTAAACAATTTTCAATATTTGAGAACCCTGCTCCAGGCTAACAGTTGTCTGCGCTAACATTAGCATAGCCGCTTGGTTGGATGAATGTCGTTTTTTTTTTTTTTTTTTTTCAAAATCTGTCAGAACACTTATTACTAGTCATGACATTTTCTTTCGTCATGTACCAAGAATCGGAGCCTTCTTTGACCAAAACCTCCTGTACAACAAACTGATAGCAAGGTGCTAGCATAGCAGCTTTGTCATAGCAAACTATCAATAACCTTTTTGTTTTTTAATCTGTCAACCTACCCTTGCTCTTAAATTGTTCGACTGTAAATTGCATTATGAGTCTTCTAACAAGTAGCATGTACCTGGAAATAAGTGTCTCAGGAACGCTATTGCTAAAGAACAACAGACACCGAGCACACTGCTAAACAGGTAGTCCCCAGGTTACGATGTACTCGACTTATGCGATTTCAACTTTACGACACTGGAGTCTCATTACTACTCTTACTTTTTACTATATTAACAAGACCTGTTCCGTCCTCAAGTTGTTGACACAGCAAACAAAGAAATCCTGCTTTTTGAAGCTTTTTACTACGTTCACTTTTGACAATTTGTAAAGCTGTAACACACATATGTACACATCTGTTCAAAACGACATGCATTTTAACGATTTAAAACTCAACACAAAACGATTGGTGATCAAACGTCCATCTAGTCTGATCTATATGTATATTTAGTAGATTAAATTAGACATCTGTGAGACATCTGAGTGCTCCTGTATGAAAGCATTATTGCACAACAGTCCAGCCAGTCCCAATGTTGCCACCAGAGGGCAGTGTATCCTCCACTATTAAACAATACTTTTGGACTTTTTGGATAGCTATTTTGCATTTTTAAACGGTGAATTTCGACTTGCGCGGAAATTCGGGTTATGTCGCCAGCGTAGGAACAGATCTCGTTCGTAACCTGTACGAGGAAACTCAAGAGTATTATTAGGTAGCGACTTTGAACGCATCCATGACTCTCCGTAATGCTATGCATGAATGACACATAATGCTAGTTAGTCTGTAAAAATCCGTACATTAGTCGCTTCCTTATTAAAGTTGCAGAGTATCTAGGAAGTGCCATTTATCCTGCTTTCATTTCTTTTGCATCCAAAACATATTTTGTTTTTTTCATCAGGTAATAACGCAGTCGTGATCACTTTGTCTGTGGTCGCAGTTCTACTATTGATTGGGCAAATAGCAACTGGGCTTGTGTTCTGGGCCAAACATCGCAGAAGGTCAAGTAGTGAATATGTCTTCTCTTTTCCAGTTGGAGTAAATATTTTAATGATGTATTTGCTGTTTCATCACCATTGCAGGTCAAGAAATTCCGAAGATTTCCATTCATCTTTTGGCAGAATTGAGTTGACAGAAGACTAACAAGCATACTGAAGGGAATAGTTACCTTTCTCGCACACACCATAAAACTGTTTGCATTACTTTAACACACTTAATATAATCAATCGGGGAATTGTATCGTTTCTCATCTGTACCGTAGGAGTGTTTGTACTACTCTAACACACCTAATATAAAATAAATAGCACTTACACCATAGTTTAATGAAAAGAAAAATAGATACACAATGCCATCTTATCACAGAAGCCCAACGTGTGTGTCACAAGCAAGATTGACGCACTAACTTCAGGACAAGGAGCAGGGCGCTCTGTCCTAAAACAAGTAGCGTCTCGCCCAGCCAGGACAACAAGTTGATAGCGGGCGCTTGGGACGTCAAGACCCGCGTCGGTCGCTGAGACAACCACGTCCTAGCCACGAAGGATGATGCACGAACCTAACCGACCACATCGGGATAATCCCAAGACAACACCCAGCCACACCTTTGGCCCGGCCCACTCCACCGCAGCTTTCAAAAAGACTGGACACTGAGTTAACAAACAGTCGCTGCTCGGAAAGATTTCTATGTAGCCTTGTTTTGGATCCAGCAGGGTCCCTCCTTCGTCTGTTTTTGCCTTGTTTTTTGACCATTGTCGAGGAATAAATTGTCAACCTGTTTTCGGTGAGCCTTCTTCAAACTTTTGGAACATGAAGTCGTACAAAGGGTTAACACAGGAGTGGAACACGCGGAATTTTGGTTGACTTACGGAGTGGTATCAGCAGAGTACCGTTTCTGTGCGGCTTGGCCGGGAGGCTGAATTCCTTCAATACAAATTGAAAATTGTAAATTAAAAGGACTACTGATGAAACTTAAATGTTCCGTTCTGTTGATGATTCACAATGAATTCCAATTGCATGTACAAATGTAACTGCAAATGTACACGTATGTGCATCTATAACTCAGTGGCTGCCATTGGCAGCAATACACATA
Organism: Corythoichthys intestinalis; assembly: GCF_030265065.1. Lineage (NCBI taxonomy): Eukaryota > Metazoa > Chordata > Actinopteri > Syngnathiformes > Syngnathidae > Corythoichthys > Corythoichthys intestinalis. Next base: position 5,381,459 of record NC_080411.1, read on the forward strand.
CACCCATTTTGACTGGGAGGGGCTGCCAGTCAATGGATTGGACCATCATTGGCACTGACACGAGCATCTACTGCTAATCTTCCCAATTTTCGACAGATTAAGCTTTCAAAATCTTTGATTTATCACGAAATTATCAGACATATTTGTCCATCATTAAATCATTCCTTAAATTTGGTCATGTTTCAGTCTCAGACACTGTTTGAATTCAGAGATTAATCGTAACATTTGTTGGGTTTCTGATTGAGCGGGGGACCCAAGCGCAGAGAGGGAAGGCAGTCTGTGTCCAATTGGTCAGGTGAGCTGTGAAGGCAAGTGAGCAACGCAGGGTTTGTGAACAAAGGCAAAGTGAGCTGAGTAGAAGCAATACAATTCTGAGAACACCGCGAACGCTAGAGTCACAAACTCATGGAGTAGAGTTGTTGATCTAGCGATGAGCTGAGGCCTGTAGATCACCTGAACCTAATCTGAGGCTCCCCCATTTGTCCAATCCTGCAATCAAGGCAGACACACACACACAAGAGGAGGAGCAGGGCTCAGGTGGCAGGATTACTAACAACTAGGGCTGTCAAACGATTAAAATTTTTAATCAAGTTAATTACAGCTTAAAAATTAATCAATCGTAATTAATTGCAATTAATTGCAGTTCAAACCATCTATAAAATATGCCATATTTTTCTGTAAATTATTGTTGAAATGAAAAGATAAGACACAAGATGGATACATACATTCAACATACGGCACATGGGTACTGTATTTGTTTATCATAACAATAAATCAACAAGATGGCATTAACATTTTTAACATTCTGTTAAAGTGATCCATGGATAGCAAGTTTTGTCATTCTTAAAAGATAAATGTTAGTACAAGTTAAAGAAATGTTATATTAAAACCTCTCTTAATTTTTTCGTTTTAATAAAATTTGTAAAAATTTCAATCAAAAAATAAACTAGTAGCCCGCCATTGTTGATGTCAATAATTACTTACACAATGCTCATGGGTGCTGAAGCCTATAAAATCAGTCGCACCCAAGCGCCAGCAGAGGGCGGCAAAACTCCGTAAAACACAATTAACATGTGGGCATTTAACTGTACTGTCATTTAAATCTGTCTGAGCGGGGCATGTGCGTTAATTGCGTCAAATATTTAAACGTGATTAATTGAAAAAATTAATTATCGCCCGTTAACGCGATAATTTTGACAGCCCAACTAACAACATAATTCAACAGATCAAGTCGTCTAAATATAAGCTGCACACAGACTTTTCATTGTGTTAAAGTGTCATTTTGTCAGTGTTGTCCCATGAAAAAATATACTTAAATATCTGCAGAAATGCAAGGGGTGTACTCTCAAAAAAATGAATCAAGCAGGTTGTAAAGTTTACTAAAAGACAGTGTGCATTTTCAGCAAGAAACCGTCATGTTTCCAAGGTGAGCATGATTGAATCATGCAGTCTCTACATAAACATGAACAGTGATTGTTGATGCAACGTAATGTTAATGTGTCTTTCCAACTAATTGCAATAGTCTCGTGACTTCTCGCGAGATTTAAAAGTGGGATTGCCAACTCCCTGAAAAAGTAAAGGACACCTCATTGGTACCGTCACCATTGAATCATTATTTTGTATGTGAAAAGAGGCCCAGCTAGTAAAATTCCTCAACTTTATTTTTTATTTCTTTCTTTCATAATCTTATTATCCACATTTTTTTGGGCGCAGTGGAGACTCCAAACCGTTTGACCGACCGGCACCGTTTGAATATCAAAATGACCGGAATTCCATTCATTTTTAATGGCAAACAATTTCCCCTCGTTTTCAATGACAGGAAAACATAGGTGGTTGTGATTTTTGACCACTTACCATTACAGCACATTGACATTGAAGTAGCGCCTAAGTAAGTCAATACCATTGACAGCTATGTATGTCCATGCCATTGACCATCATGAATGTTGCTACTATTGATGCCAATGTACTGGATTCCATTGAGGCATATATAAATTGATGCCATTGACGGCCATTAACGTTAAAATAAGGGCTGTCAAACCATTAAAATTTTTAATTGAGTTCATCACAGCTTAGAAATGAATTCATCGCAATTAATCGCAATTCAAACCATCTCTAAAATATGCCATATTTTTCTGTAAATTATTGTTGGAATGGAAAGATAAGACAAGACGGATATATACATTCAACATACTGTACATAGGTACTGTATTTGTTTATTATAACCATAAATCCACAAGATTGCATTAACATTATTACCATTCTTTCTGTGAAAGGGATCGACGGATAGATTCTTAAAGGATAAATGTGAGTTTGTATATTGTGACTAAATATTGCCATTTAGTGTATGTGTTGAGCTTTCAGTAAATGATAATGTAGTGACAAAACTGTTCTGCCCAAATGCATGATGGGAAGTGGGTAACCATGACTGTGTGTGGCGGCTGCAAATAACGTATCTTCTCTGTGTTGTGATCAATGCAGAGTGTTAAGAAAAAGATCAAGTCCTGTCAAAGATCAACTCCTGTCCCCACGTTGCTCGCCTCAATAGATTTAATTGTTGTGGAAGAGATGTCAAAGCTTTACGCAATTAAAAGCACGGTCCAAATGAATGCCTGTATCCACTCCACTCACCTGTCACTGCCTCTTAGCTCTCTGTATATACGTAGAACGTCGTCATTGTCGTCTGTTTGCGGCAATGCGTGAGTGGGTCGTTCCGTGCAGCCATTAAATATTTTAACGTGATGAATTTTTAAAAAATTAATTACCGCCCATTAATGCGATAAATTTGAAAGCCCTAGTTGTGCATTATGTTAGCTCAACATGTGCGTTTTATGTTAAAAGAACATAATTGCTAAATACTGAAGGAAAGCAATTTAATCAGGTGCAAATTATGTATCGCTTTAATGTCGGTTCAACATGTATTTTGGGGTGAACATGAGTACCTTATGTTGGCTCAACAAAACTGCTTTATGTTCACGCAACGAGTGCCTAATATTGGCTAGACGTGTGCTTCAATTGCTAAATGCTGACGGAAAGCAATATTATCAGGTGCAAATTCTTTCCATAATTTTTTTTTATGTCAGTTCAACACCCCATTTTTTTGAGTGCACTTTTGTGGTACACTGAATCTTTTTCACTTATTCAATCACTACCAATTATGTCGGTTCAGTGCCATTGACCACGATGGACGTCCAATCAATTTTGACCGCACTGCCAACCCCTCTTCAAATGGATTGGACGTCTAATGTCGTCAATGGCAGACAATCCACTTCAAACTCTGAAGGTGGTGGTGGTGGTGGTGGGGGGGGGGGGGGGGGGTTTAAATGTGAACTGGTTCCCACCGTACCAATCTATATACTCAAGTGTGTGATAGTAAATTGAGCGTTTGTGTAGTTTCACAGTGTCTCTTTAAGGGAAGGGGGAGTGTAAGAAGAAGCGACAAAAAAAAAGAGAGAGAGCGAGAGGGAGAAGAAGAGATGAATAGAAGGCACGAGAAGCGCCTACCATGACCAAGTGCGCTGTAAATGTAGGACACACATCCGAGCTTCCGAGCGGCGTCAAATCGGGACGCTTGGGCATCATGTTCGGACTCGCATCTCCTCACCGGGCCGCCGCCGTCACCCAGCCGAGCACGGCGACCGTCGCCCGGGGAAAGCCTTCTCGCTCTCTGGTGCCACTAAATTACATCACATCTTTGCGCGATTATCAATGGTAGGCATTGCGTAATTGCCACCCCCTCCCCCTTCTTCGTTTTTTTTATGATTCTTTTTAAAAATCTGTCCCGCATTGTGGAGAATCGGCTCGCAGCGGTGCTTTGTTTCGCGCTCATTCGCTCGAGGATGCCCTTTCCCCGGCCAAAAAGGACTCGCAGCCCGCGTTGAGCGGAGCTGCAGGATGCGCGTGAGGCCGGCGGCGGACGTGTGCTGCATTCACGGACGTGGGACACAACGACAGCTGGCCCGCTGCGGGGATCGGCCCTGTAACCACCTCGACCAGCAGAACCGCGACGGCGGCTTCTCCTCGGCTACTTCTCCCTCCTCCGCGCCGCAGGAGCATGCTGCCGGCGTGACGAAGGGATGAGGCCGCGTACGGGCACTCCAGCGGGCCACAGCTGCGGCCTTCTTCTCACCACAGCCGGCGGCGGCGACGACGCTGCGAGACCCGCGAACGCACCACCGTCACCCTCACATCAGCATCTTTGGTAAACCTTTTACCCGCTTTGACTAGAAAGCTGGCACCCGGCATTTGCGTGGAAGAAAAAAAAAAAAAACGAGTACAATGAGCGTGCTTGTGCGTGTGTGAAAAGGGGAGGAGGGGGCTCACACTCACGCGCTATGCCATGACTACATCCATCCGTCGTCATGGCAACCACATCCTTTAATGGATGTCATTTTTCCCTCCTCCTCGCTTTTCATCATGTTAAAAAAAAAAAAAAAAACTACAAACCCCGATCAAAGCGGTGTTTTGGTGAAATGATACTCATTTCAGGAGGAATTTTAAAAAAATAACTTGAGATTGTTTGCTTGCATAAGTATGCACACCCTGTGAGATTTAGTTTTAGAATAAACTAGTCCTATTCTTTTTTTTTTTTTTTTTTTTTTAAACATTCTTAATTAGTGGTGCTGGAAATGAGGTGCTCAGGGTGCTCCAGCACCCCCTTGTGTTGGGGTGAAAAAAAGTTGGTATATTTATTTTTTTGTTGTCGGTAAAAACAAATCAAGAAATAACATGTTGAAATAGGCGTATTTAACATTGGGGATTAGATATACAATGATCCCTCGCTAATTCGCGCTTCAAACTTAGCCCTCAGTCCATTGCAGATGTTTTTTTCAATTTAAAGAGAATAAAAAATAAAAAATACTAGGGCTGTCAAAATTATCGCGTTAAGGGGCGTTAATTTTTTAAATTAATCATGTTAAAATATTTGACGCAATTAACGCACATGCCCCACTCAAACAGATTAAAATGACAGCAGTGTCATGTCCACTTGTTCCTTGTGTTTTTTTGTCTCCCTCTGCTGGCGCTTTGGTGCGACTGATTTTATGGGTTTAAGCACATGAGCATTGTGTAATTATTGACATCAACAATGGTGAGCTACTAGTTTATTTTTTGATTGAAAATTTTACAAATTTTATTATAACGAAATATTAAGAGGGGTTTCAATATAAAATTTCTTTAACTTGTACTAACATTTATCTTTTAAGAACTACAAGTCTTTCTATCCATGGATCACTTTAACACAATGTTAATGTCAATGCCATCTTGTTGGTTTATTGTTATAATAAACAAATACAGTACTTATGTACCGTATGTTGAAAGTATATATACGTAGTGTGTCTTATCTTTCCATTCCAACAATAATTTACAGAAAAATACGGCATGTTTTATAGATGGTTTGAATCGCGATTAATTATGATTAATTTTTAAGTTGTGATTAACTCGATTAAAAATTTTAATCATTTGACAGCCCTAAAAAAATACAGATGAGCTGTCCCGAGCCGATCGAGTAGTCTCACGCTCCCTCCATCCCTCTCTTTCCCTACACTTTGTTGGTCAGGCAGTGCACTAGAGTTGCATATTAAAGTTAACGATAATGCCACAGATGCCTGGAACCCAAGCTTCATGCGTCAATGATCGTTTAACTTGTTAAACAGTTGCTGAGGCAACTCATTGTGTGTAAGTGACCAGCTTGAGCGGATTTGAGTGGACTCAATGAAGCATTTAATAAAGACAAGCACTTATATACTTTGTTCTTGTTTAAAAATAATTTGGTGGGACAGAAACGTGTTTAAAACGTATAATTATTACATTTGAAGTGCTTAAAAACCATCTATTGTATACACAGTGGGGGAAATAAGTATTTAGTCAACCACGAATTGTGCAAATTCTCCAACTTGAAAATATTACAGAGGCCTGTTATTGTTAACATGGGTAAGCCTCAACCGTGACAGACAGAATGTGGAAAAAAACAGAAAGTCACATTGTTTGATTTTTGAAGAATTTATTTGCAAATCATGGTGGAAAATAAGTATTTGGTCAAAACCAAAAGTTCAACTCAATACTTTGTTATGTAACCTTTGTTGGCAATAACGGAGGCCAAACGTTTTCTGTAACTCTTCACAAGCTTTTCACACACTGTTGCTGGTATTTTGGCCCATTCCTCCATGCAGATCTCATCTAGAGCAGTGATGTTTTGGGGCTGTGGTTGGGTACCACGGACTTTCAACTCCCTCCACGGATTTTCTTTGGGGTTGAGATCTGGAGACTGGCTAGGCCACTCCAGGACCTTGAAATGCTTCTTGTGAAGCCACTCCTTTGTTGCCCTGGCTGTGTGTTTGCGATCATTGTCATGCTGAAAGACCCAGCCACGTCTCATCTTCAATGCCCTTGCTGATGGAAGGAGATTTTCACTCAGAATCTCTCGATACATGGCCCCATTCATTCTTTCCTTTACACAGTTCAGTCGTCCTGGTCCATTTGCAGAAAAATAGCCCCAAAGCATGATGTTTCATCCCCCATGCTTCACAGTGGGTATGGTGTTCTTCAGATGCAATTCAGTATTCTTTCTCCTCCAAACACGCGAACCTGTGTTTCTACCAAAAAGTTCTATTTTGGTTTCATCTGACCATAACACATTCTCCCAGTCCTCTTCTGCATCATCCAAATGCTCTCTGGCGACCGGCATGGACGTGTACTTTCTTCAGCAGGGGGACACGTCTGGCAGTGCAGGATTTGAGTCCCCGGTGGCGCATTGTGTTACTGACAGTAGCCTTTGTTACTGTGGTCCCAGCTCTCTGTAGGTCATTCACTAGGTCCCCCCGTGTGGTTCAGGGATTTTTGCTCACTGTTCTTGTTATCATTTTGACGCCACGGGGTGAGATCTTGCATGGAGCCCCAGATCGAGGGACTTATCAGTGGTCTTGTATGTCTTCCATTTTCTAATAATTGCCCCCACAGTTGATTTATTTGCACCAAGCGTTTTACCTATTGCAGATTCAGTCTTCCCATCCTGGTGGAGGTCTACAATGCTGTCTCTGGTGTCCTTCGACAGCTCTTTTGTCTTGGCTATAGGGGAGTTTGGAGTGTGACTGACTGAGATTGTGGACAGGTGTCTTTTATACCAATAATGAGTTAAAACAGATGCCATTAATACAGGTAACGAGTGGAGCCTCATTAGACCTCGTTAGGAGAAGTTAGACCTCTTTGACAGCCAAAAATCTTGAATGTTTGTAGGTGACCAAATACTTATTTTCCACTCTAATTTATCTCTAATCTAAATTCTTTAAAAATCAAACAATATGATTTTCTGTTTTTTTTTTTTTTTTCCACATTCTGTCTCTCATGGTTGAGGTTTACCCATGTTGACAATTACAGGCCTCTCTAATATTTTCAAGTGGGAGAACTTGCACAATTAGTGGTTGACTAAATACTTATTTCCCCCACTGTATGGTGTCAGCCGAGGGGCGAAACTCGTTGGCTAGAGATCTAATTAATTTACAACTCGCCATTGACACCTTGTGGTGTATTTCAATCACGACCTTAGGTAGTTAAAGACACCGTGGAAGAACGGCAGGGAGCCCATGTGCCAATGGCGAGCTACTAGTTTATTTTTTGATTGAAAATTTTATTAAAACAAAAACATTAACCCTTTAATGGCTGCAATATGAAGCAATTGTCAGAGAATCACAAAATTTGAAAAATAAGGTCTTAATGAAACCTTTTTTTCAAATTTGTAAAAAAGGAAAAAAATAATATGTGTAATAAGAGCTTTGATATCATAACCCTTGCTAAATCCTGTTATTTTTTTCTCATGGAACCTGCAGATGCATGAGTTCACTTGCATCCATTATTAGTATTGTTTTTTTTAGGAACAATATTTAAAAATTCTGATTTAGTCTCAAAATCATGAAATTCTAAGTGTATCAAATGTGATACATTTGGCAAGAAAGGTTTAAGAGGGGTCGTAATATAAAATTGGTATAACTTGCACCAACATTTATCTTTTAAGAACTACGAGTTTTTCTATCCGTGGATCCCTTTAACAGAAAGAATGTTAATAATGCCATCTTTTACATTTATCTTTACAATAAACAAATACAGAACGTACGCACAGTATGTTGAATGTATCTATCTGTTTTGTGTCTTATCTTTCCATTTCAACAATAATTTACAGAAAAATATGGCATATTTTAGAGATGGTTTGAATTGCAATTAATTTTGATTAATTTTTAAGCTGTGATTAACTCGACTAAAAATGTTAATTGTTTGACAGCCCTACTTTAAAACTTTTATAGACAACATTTTACCGGCAAAGTCTTCATTTTAAATTCATATATTGGAAAGTCAATTACATGCAATGAGGAATTCGGCCACCGGGGGGCTATGCCCTTTATCGCCGCGTATGCCTGAAGGTGCATCAGAGGCACTTTACCTCACTTGCTGTCATTTACAGAAAAAGACATCACAGAAAAATGATCATTGGCAGAGAATGTGTTAATGTGATAGATTAATTCATCAAATAATTTTGCAAATAAGTAAATTTGACAGATGAGTCTTTCAAAGATATAATGAAATTACCGTACTGGCCTGAATATAAGACGGCCCTGATTATAAGACGGACCCCCTCTTTTTCAAGTTTGAAAAAAGACTTTTTGAATACCAAATTATTTTTTATACAGGAAAATAATTACAGTACATCTGAAACAAATGATTATAACAATATATTTGAGAGAAAAAGCATGTTATTTAGCCTCATTCAAATCTTAATATCTGAACTAGGGCTGTCAAACGATTAAAATTTTTAATCGAGTTAATTACAGCTGAAAAATTAATTAATCGTAATTAATCGCAATTCAAACCATCAATAAAATATGCCATATTTTTCTGTAAATTATATATATATATTCTGTAAAATAAATTGTTGGAATGGAAAGATAAGACACAAGATGGATATATACATTCAACATACGGTACCTAAGAACTGTATTTGTTTATTATAACAATAAATCAACAAGATGGCATTAACATTATTAACATTCTGTTAAAGCGATCCATGGATAAAACGACTTGTAGTTCTTAAAAGATAAATGTTAGTACAAGTTACAGAAATTTTATATTAAAACCCCTCTTAATGTTTTCATTTTAATAAAAATTTCAATAAAAAAATAAACCAGTAGCCCACCATTGTTGATGTCAATAATTACTTACACAATGCTCATGGGTGCTGAAGCCTATAAAATCAGTCGCACCCAAGCGCCAGCAGAGGGCGGCAAAATTCCATAAAACACAATTAACAAGTGGGCATTTCACTCTACTGACATTTAAATCTGTCTGAGTGGGACGTGCGTTAATTGCGTCAAATATTTTAACGTGATTAATTTAAAAAATTAATTACCGCCCGTTAACGCGATAATTTTGACAGCCCTAATCTGAACATTTAAATATGTAAACTAAAGTGCAATCACATTCGTAAATGAATGGCTTCTGTTTTTTGAAATCTAAATAAACCAATCTATTGTGATAATACAACAAAATTGCAATAACTGCATTAACCATCAAACTGAAGTCTAACTGTAACTGTAGTCTTGAAACAAATCTAAATAAGGAAAAACATTGCAATGAAATAATGCAATCTGGTTAAACTTGAGAGTAGCTGAGATCTGTCATGACAGAACATCGCTTCAATGACATCTGGCGCCATCTAGGTCGTGAATGGGTATAACGTCTAGACCGCGAATATGACACCCCCACTTTTTCAGTCTTATTTCAATGCAAAAAAAACATTGTCTTATATTCGGGCCAATACGGTATAATGTTTGCATTCTAACAACATTGAAAAAATCGCTCCATGTCGGGTTTTGTTGTCCAGGTCATCGGGTAGATCCAGGAGCATGATCAGAACTTTGAGCTGCGGGAGCAGATGTCTGGGTACAAGCGCATGCGGCGGCAGCACCAGAAGCAGCTGATCGCCTTGGAGAACAGGCTGAAGGCCGAGATGGACGAGCACAGGCTGAGGCTGCACAAGGAGTTGGAGACACAGACCAACAACACATACTTGGAACTGGAGAGGCTAGCCAAGCGTCACGTAGCTCAGACCGACAAAGAGGTAGATACGTACACGTTCGCCGCACTTCAGTGACAATAGAAGCGATGTAACGTTGCAGTCTACTGGCATCTGTTGATCATTAAAAACAACATACAGCCGGGCAAATAAGTATTTAGTCAACCACTAATTGAGCAAGTTCTCCCACTTGAAAATATTAGAGAGGCCTGTAAACATGGGTAAACCTCAACCATGAGAGACAGAATGTGGAAAAAAACAACAACCAGAAAATCACATTGTTTGATTTTTAAAGAATTTGTTTGCAAATCATGGTGGAAAATAAGTATTTAGTCAATATCAAAAGTTCATCTCAATACTTTGTTATGTACCCTTTGTTGGCAATAACGGAGGCCAAACGTTTTCTCTAACTCGTCACAAGCTTTCCACACACACGTTGCTGGTATTCTGACTCATTCCTCCATGCAGATCTCCTCTAGAGCAGTGATGTTTTGGGGCGGTCGTTGCGCAACACGGACTTTCAACTCCCTCCACAGATTTTCTATGGTTTTGAAATCTGGAGAGTGGCTAGGTCACTCCAGGACCTTGAAATGCTTCTTACGAAGCCACTCCTTTGTTGCCCTGGCTGTGTGTTTGGGACCATTGTCATGCTGAAAGACCCAGCCACGTCTCATCTTCAATTCCCTTGCTGATGGAAGGAGTTTTTCACTCCAAATCTCTCGATACATGGCTCCATTCATTCTTTCCTTTACACAGATCAGTTGTCCTGGTTCCTTTGCAGAAAAACAGCCCCAAGCATGATTTTTCCACCCCCATGCTTCACAGTGGGTATGGTGTTCTTCGGATGCAATTCAGTATTCTTTCTCCTCCAAACACGAGAACCTGTGTTTCTACCAAAAAGTTCTATTTTGGTTTCATCTGACCATAATACATTCTCCCAGTCCTCTTCTGGATCATCGAAATGCTCTCTAGTGAACTGCAGACGTGCCTGGACGTTACTTTCTTCAACAGGGGGACACGTCTGGCAGTGCAGGATTTGAGTCCCTGGCGGCACATTGTGTTACTGATAGTAGCCTTTGTTACTGTGGTCCCAGCTCTCTGTAGGTCATTCACTAGGTCCCCCCGTGTGGTTCTGGGACTTTTGTTCACCGTTCTCATTATCATTTTGACGCCACGGGGTGAGATCTTGCATGGAGCCCCAGATCGAGGGAGATTATCAGTGATCTTGTATGTCTTCAATTTTCTAATAATTGCTCCCACAGTTGATTTCTTTACACCAAGCGTTTCACTTATTGCAGATTCAGTCTTCCTAACCTGGTGCAGGTCTACAATTTTGTCTCTGGTGTCCTTCAACAGCTCTTTGGTCTCGGCCATGGTGGAGTTTGGAGTGTGACTGTGAAAAGGTGTCTTTTATACCGATAATGAGTTAAAACAGGTGCCATTAATACAGGGAACGAGTGGAGCCTCGTTAGAAGACGTTAGACCTCTTTGACAGCAAGAAATCTTGCTTGTTTGTAGGTGACCAAATACTTATTTTCCACTCTAATTTGGAAATAAATTCTTTAAAAATCAAACAATGTGATTTTCTGTTTTTTTTCCACATTCTGTCTCTCATGGTTGAGGTTTACCCATGTTGACAATTAAAGGCCCCGCTAATCTTTTCAAGTAGGAGAACTTGCACAATTGGTGGTTGACTAAATACTTATTAGCCCCACTGTAAATGAAAACGGGAGTGATATAGTAATTATGACGACGATTACGCTGATGACGACACTGAACGTGACTGTTACGTCCCACGGACGGCTCGCTAAGGGCCTAACATAAAACGAGCCACACGAGTTCACAAGTGGCACAAATGTATTTACAGTCAAACTTGCAGTGAACAATATAGGCTATACAAAATGTGGAAGAAGCGCGGCTTCGGGGTAAGCCCACACTTCAACCCCACCCGCTAACCAAACCCTGATCGTAAAAGGAAAGAACAAAAAAACAGCCACTACCCTAGCTTCTTACACTAAACAAAACAGGAGAAAACGGGTTGAACAGAAATGGCAGCGTACCCGTACTGCTTCAGTGCTCTTATTTACAGTGGTGAACAAAAACGGTCCAATAATGGCAAAACACAAAAGACCTCACCGAAAAAGCGGGAGTATATCTAGCGATCAAAGCACATGAGAGTGAATGGCGAGCAAACAGCTGGCGAGGAAGACCGCGGCACGAATGCTGTCAAATGTGACCTCAGCTGTTAGTTGACAGCTTCTGACTTTTCAAACTTTGCGCCCTTTTTCGTGGGCAATCAGTGGCGGCGACATCGTCTGTCCATCCGGCGTTGATCAGCCTACGTCACGTTGGGAGGGGAGGTAGCCAGATGGCGGAGGCGACGATCAGCTGACTGAAAGAATCTCAAAAAACAATAATTAAACGGCCAGGGCCTTCACAGTGACAATGACAATAACCGACTTCCGCTAGGCCGCTAGCCACAATGCTTGTCACGGCAACACAAATGATGACAAAAAACAACCACAATGAAGGGAATAGTTACCTTTCTCGCACACACCATATAACTGTTCGTATTACTCTAACACACATAATATAATTAATCATATCTCGTATCGTATCATTTCTCAAATTTACTGTAGGACTGGACTACTCTAATACACCTAATATAAAATAAATAGTACACCATAGTTTAATGAAAAGAAGCAGAATAGATACACAACGCCATCTTATCACAGAGGCCCAACGTGTGCGTCACGAGCAAGAATGACGCCACTCCAAGGACAAAGGGCAGGGCTCTGTCCTAAAACAAGTTGTGTCTCGACAGAGGCGCCACCAGGGTGCTTGCCAGTATATCGTTAGATTGTTGTAGCATCAGTTATGGATTTCATCCCAAATGAATGCATTTATTTTGTTTTATTAAACGTGGGGCTGTCAAATTTATCGCGTTAACAGACGGTAATTAATTTTTAAAAATTAATCACGTGAAAATATTTATCGCAATTAACGCATTTGCGGTACGACTCATTCACGCATTGCCGCAAACAGCCTACAATGGCGCCATTTTACTTATATACAGAGATAAGAGGCAGTGTCAAGTGAGTGGAGTAGATACAAGCATTCATTGGGACCGTGCTTTTAATTGGCAAAAGCTTTGTCATCTCACCCACAGCAACTACAAATATCGTGGGAAGCGACGTGGGGAAGAATGACAGGAGTTGATCTTTTTCTTAACACTCTGTAGTGTACCCAACGCAGAGAAGATATAGCATTTGCAGCCACCACACACAGTAATGGTTGCACCTTGCTTGTGCCGTGCTGCGACCGTCTGGTGGATCAAATTCCGAGGGTGGAGCAAGCCGCAGCAAACAGACAGCGGAGTGGACCAATCAGCGACGGGCAGACGTGACGTTGTTAAAGCGACAAGTAATCAGCGTGAACGGAGAATGGAGAGGTTTATTCAACATGGCTAGCGCGAGCCATGTTGACTGTTGTCATTGACTTGTGTCGATATGGTTTTGGTAATTTAAAAATAGTTTTACCGCGGATTGGAACATATTCTCGGCTCTCCAATTCGCCATCTGTGCTGTTGTAGAGACGACTTTCGGCGCGCAAGAGTGACGGTATTCGTTAAGAACACGTCACGCAATTAAACGAATCTGATTGGACGTTTGATTTTGTATTTGCTCGAGAGGCTGTTAATGGGCTGGGTCCTAGACTATTTCTCACAGTGTTTGAAAAATACAGGGAGAATAGTCTGGCGGTGCCAGGCAAGGTTGCACCACTTCCTATCATGCATTTGGGTAGAACAGTTAAGTCGCTACAGTATCTTTTACTGAAAGCTCGACAAATACACTAGATGGCAATATTTAGTCACAATATACAAACTCACATCTATCCTTTAAGAATTACAAGTATTTCTATCCGTGGATCCCTTTCACAGAAAGAATGTTGATAATGTTAATGCCATCTTGTGGATTTATTGTTATAATAAACAAATACAGTACTTATGTACAGTATGTTGAATGTATATATCAGTCTTGTCTTATCTTTCCATTCCAACAATAATTTACAGAAAAATATGGCATATTTTAGAGATGGTTTGAATGGCGATTAATTATGATTAATCAATGTTTAAGCTGTGATTAACTCGATTAAAATTTTTAATCTTTTGACAGCCTTAGTTAAATGTACACCTTATGCCTAATATATACATAACACAATAAAGCAGAATTGTTGTGGAACTCAAAATGTTGACTGGACAGTTATGGACTATGCACATTAAATCATTAGTAACCAGTGTTGGGCACGTTACTTTAAAAAAGTAATTAGTTACATTACTCACTACTTCTTCCAAAAAGTAACTGAGTTAGTAACTGAATTACTCTATAGTAAAAGTAACTAGTTACCAGGGAAAGTAACTATTTCCGTTGCTTTAAAAAGAACTTGTTGTATGTCAAAGAATTTGAAATTTTCTGAGCAGTATTCGAGTCAGTGGAATAGAGAAGAACAGACAGGTAGTTAACTTGTTCGGTGCTTCGGCAGATTTGAATTGCTTACCACAGATGTCGACAAAAGCTTTGCCCCGGGACATAAATTACACATTACATGCAGGTTCTTTCCTATAATTTCGACAAACTTGAAATAGTGTCTATATCTCCACCTCTTAAAGGACAATTTTTCTTCTGAATGCTCTGCCATCCCGACCCTGTGCATCTGTTTTGCGTGTGTGTGTTTGCCGCACGCGCTGTTCCGGTTTGCTTGTGAAATCACCGGCTTTGATTGGCTTACCACGACACATGAATCTAACCCTCAGCCAGTCACAATCACTTCCATCGCATCTCTCGAGAGGCTGCATTCAGGTAGGCTCGTTTCCCGACAATTCACGTCACCTTCAAAGTGCCTGCCGTCCTCATGATGGAAGCAGAATTATTGCTGGCTAACAGTGGGAGATGGGAACGAGGCTAGCATCAGGTGTAGCAAACACAGAAACGTTACCAAACTTTGGAAAGCATTGTCTAATTGAATGAGCAGGGCCATACAGCTTGGAGTCAGAAGTACGTGCGCTATTCTCGAACCTGAACGCACCCCAAGTCTTGGATGACAAATCAACAGAGCAGAGAGACGACTCGACACGGCTGGTAGTTTCTTCAATTTATTCAGAGTAAGTAACGCACCGCTTTTGACTGTCAGTAACGGGAACGGCGTTGTAACGGTGGAAAAAGTAATTAGTTAGATTACCCCGTTACTGAAAAAATAACGCCGTTACGTAACGGCATTATTTATAACGGCGTTACTCCCAACACTGTAAGTAACATAAAATATTACACAATACACCAAAGTATATCAGTAGCCGTGTCTTTCTGATAGTTTTCCCCTGACCTTTTTACTGCAATAATATAATGAAAACCCGAAATTATGGCTTTTAGTTTTGGCCACCTCAAGATTTTAAGTGGCCCCATCTGGCCACCCCTATGAAAAATTTCTGAAGGCGCCAATGCGTTTCGCCCAGCCAGGATAACAAAGTTGATAGTGGGCGCTTGGGACGTCAAGACCAGCATCGGTCGCTGTGGCAACCACGTCCCATCCACGCACGAACCTAACCGCCCAAAACTGGCCACAGAGGGATTATCCCAAGACAACACTCAACCACACCTTCGGCCCGGCCCACTCCACCGTAGCCTTCAAAAACACTGGACATTGAGATAACAAACAGTTCGCTGCTTGGAAACTTTTCTATGTAGCGTTGTTTTGGATCCAGCATTGTTCCTCCGTTGTCTGTTTTTGCCTTGTTTTTTGACCATTGTCGACGAATAAATTGTCAACCTGTTTTCGGTGAGCTTTCTTCAAACTTTTGGAACATGGAGGTTTAACACAGGGAGTGAACGCATGGAATCTCAGCCCTCCCAGTTAACTCATGGAAGCGGTGAGCAGCACAGCACCATTTCCGTTTGGCTGTCGCCGTTTCGGTGCGGCTCGGCCGGGGGGGTGAATTCCTTCACACCGATGACATCAACCCCGACTATAGGCATAACAACTAAAGTTGCGGTGTCCTCCTAGATGAAGTCGTTGGCCGCGGAGGAGAAGCGGATCCAGCAGCAGATCTTGGCTCAACAAAAGAAGGAACTGACGTCGCTTTTGGAGAGCCAGAAGAAAGAGTACAGACTCTGCAAGGATAAAATCAAAGAGGTAAATTCCGCGTTAACCCTTGTCTTGGCTTTCTCTAACGCTCAGTTGCGTTTGTTCCAGGAGATGAGTGAGGACCCGTGCACCCCCAAAGAGGAGAAGCAGGAGCGTCTGTCCCGGCACAAGGAGACGGTTCAACGCTCGCAGGCCGAGGACGAAGCCCACCTGCTGGCCACGCAGAGGCTGGTCTATGAGCGCAGCTGCCGGGCGCTCAAACGCAGGAGTCTGCTCCGGAAGCACGACTTTGAACAGGAGCAACTCCGAGAAGTGAGGACGAGAGGTCTGGGTTGCGGGCTGCTTCCTTGGCATGACTCTCCCTCCATTCCTGCCTCCTGGTGTAGGAGCTGAACAAGAAGCTGAGCCAGAAGGAGATGGAGCAGGCGCTAATGATCCGGCAGGATGAGGGCACGCAGGACTTGGAGCAGCGGCAGCTTCACGTGCTCCACAAACTCCGCGCCGAGCTCATGCGGATGCAGCACCGCACCGAGCTGGACAACCAGGACGAGTACAACGACCGCAGGCGGCGCGAACTCGCTCGCAAGCACGCGCTGGAGCACAGGCAGCAGCCCAGAGACCTCAAGGTGAACAGAAACGCAGGAAGTTTAGAAATTTAGTGATCATATTTAGTGCTGAAACGATTAACTCGAGTTAATCGGTTAGAAAAAAGATTAGAATTAAATTTTGCTGCTTCAAGTATTTGTTTAATTAAAGTGGCGTTGCAATGGATTGTTTTGAAAGTCATTGCATTTAGTTTTATTGATTTGTGCGGATAAACTGCCCTCTAGTGGCAACAGTAAATATGACATAACTCATTTCACATGGCTGAATCCAGCTGCTCCCTGTTAAGACTAACATAAGTTTTTGTTTGAGCTAAGATTTTTTAAAATCCATTCCTAATTTATCATATAGGTATATTTAGCCGTTTTTTGTGGCAATACAGTGGGGCAAATAAGTATTTAGTCAATCACCAATTGTGCAAGTTCTCCTACTTGAAAAGATTAGAGAGGCCTGTAATTGTCAACACAGGGAAACCTCAACCACGAGAGACAGAATGTGAAAAAAAACAACAGAAAATCACATTGTTTGATTTTTAAAGAATTTATTTCCAAATTAGAGTGGAAAATAAGTATTTGGTCACCTACAAACAAGCAAGATTTCTAGCTGTCAAAGAGGTCTAACTTCTTCTAACAAGGTCTAACGAGGCTCCACTCGTTACCTGTATTAATGCCACCTTTTTTTAACTCATTATCGGTATAAAAGACACCTGTCCACAATCTCAGTCAGTCACACTCCACACTCCACTATGGCCAAGACCAAAGAGCTGTCGAAGGACACTAGAGACAAAATTGTAGACCTGCACCAGGCTGGGAAGACTGAATCTGCAATAGGTAAAACGCTTGGTGGAAAGAAATCAACTGTGGGAGCAATTATTAGAAAATGGAAGACATACAAGACCACTGATAATCTCACAAGATCTAGGGCTCCATGCATGATCTCACTCCGTGGCGTCAAAATGATAACAAGAACGGTGAGCAAAAATCCCAGAGCCACACGGGGGCACATAGTGAATAACCTACAGATAACTGGGACCCCAGTAACAAAGGCTACTATCAGTAACACAATGCACCACCAGGGACTCAAATCCTGCACTGCCAGACGTGTCCCCCTGCTGAAGAAAGTACACGTCCAGGCCCGTCTCTGGTTCGCTAGAGAGCATTTGGATTATCCAGAAGAGGACTGGAAGAATGTGTTATGGTCTGGTGAAACCTGCATGATCCAGAAGAAGACTGGAAGAATGTGTTATGGTCTGGTGAAACCAAAATAGAACTTTTTGGTAGAAACACAGGTTCTCGTGTGTCGAGGAGAAAGAATAGTGAATTGCATCCGAAGAACACCATACCCACTGTGAAACGTGGGGGTGGAAACATCATGCTTTGGGGCTGTTTTTCTGTAAAGGGACCAGGACGACTGATCTGTGTAAAGGAAAGAATTAATGGGACCATGTATCGAGAGATTCTGAGTGAAAATCTCCTTCCATCAGCAAGGGCATTGAAGATGAGATGTGGCCGGGTCTTTCAGCATGACAATGATCCCAAACATACAGCCAGGGCAACAAAGGAGTGGCTTCTTAAGAAGCATTTCAAAGTCCTGGAGTGGCCTAGCCAGTCTCCAGATCTCAACCCCATAGAAAATCTGTGGAGGGAGTTGAAAGTCCATGTTGCCCAGAAAACGTTTGGCCTCCGTTATTGCCAACAAAGGGTACATAACAAAGTATTGAGATGAACTTTTGGTATTGACCAAATACTTATTTTTCACCATGATTTGCAAATAAATTCTTTAAAAATCAATCAATGTGATTTTCTGTTTTTTTCCCCCCACATTCTTTCTCTCATGGTTGAGGTTTACCCATGTTGACAATTGCACGTCTCTCTAATATTTTCAAGTGGGAGAACTAGCACAATTAGTGGTTGACTAAATACTTATTCGCCCCACTGTATGTGTTTGAATCAAACGCTAGCATTTTATAACATTTAAACTAGCTGACCTTTGCGATGTAAGTTATCCAAATTGTTCTTTTGTTGTACTGAGATTCTCATTTATTTATTTATTTTTCCGTTTGAGGTTCAACTCAGGTATTTTGATTTTTTATGTTCCTTATCCGATTCCTCGACTATTCGAATTAACTAGTTCATCGATTAATCGACTACTAAAATAATCAATAGCTGCAGCATTATTAATATGTAAGTGTAGACTTTTTTCCCGCTCAGACATAACCAAACCAACCAGGTGTGTCGCCAAAAATGTATAGTGCACGTACTATAGCACAAGGGAAAAAAATATATATATACAGTGAGGAATGGAAGTATTTGCACCCCTTGTGATTTTGCAAGTGCACCCACTTAGAAAATAGGTAGTGGTCTGAAATTTCAATCATAGATGCATGACCACTTATAGAGACATAATCTTGAAAAAAAACAGGAACTCACATTGTATAATTTTTCAATAATTTATTTGTTATTTACCGGGGTTCATAAGTATTTGTATCCCTGAGAATCAGCAATATTTATGACACTCAAAGAGTTACAGTGCCTTGCAAAAGTATTTGGCCCCCTTGAATCTTCCAACCTTTCGCCACATTTCAGGCTTCAAACATAAAGATATGAAATTTAGTTTTTTTTGTCAAGAATCAACAACAAGTGGGACACAATCATGAAGTGGAACATTTATTGGATATTTTCAACTTTTTTAACAAATACAAAACTGAAAAGTGGGGCGTGCAATATTATTCGGCCCCTTTACTTTCAGTGCAGCAAACTCACTCCAGAAGTTCAGTGAGGATCTCTGAATGATCCAATGTTGTCCTAAATGACCGATGATGATAAATAGAATCCACCTGTGTGTAATCAAGTCTCCGTATAAATGCACCTGCTCTGTGATAGTCTCAGGGTTCTGTTTAAAGTGCAGAGAGCATTATGAAAACCAAGGAACACACCAGGCAGGTCCGAGATACTGTTGTGGAGAAGTTTAAAGCCGGATTTGGATACAAAAAGATTTCCCAAGCTTTAAACATCTCAAGGAGCACTGTGCAAGCCATCTTATTGAAATGGAAGGAGCATCAGACCACTGCAAATCTACCAAGACCCGGCCGTCCTTCCAAACTTTCTTCTCAAACAAGGAGAAAACTGATCAGAGATGCAGCCAAGAGGCCCATGATCACTCTGGATGAACTGCAGAGATCTACAGCTGAGGTGGGAGAGTCTGTCCATAGGACAACAATCAGTCGTACACTGCACAAATCTGGCCTTTATGGAAGAGTGGCAAGAAGAAAGCCATTTCTCAAAGATATCCATAAAAAGTCTCGTTTAAAGTTTGCCACAAGCCACCTGGGAGACACACCAAACATGTGGAAGAAGGTGCTCTGGTCAGATGAAACCAAAATTGAACTTTTTGGCCACAATGCAAAACGATATGTTTGGCGTAAAAGCAACACAGCTCATCACCCTGAACACACCATCCCCACTGTCAAACATGGTGGTGGCAGCATCATGGTTTGGGCCTGCTTTTCTTCAGCAGGGACAGGGAAGATGGTTAAAATTGACGGGAAGATGGATGCAGCCAAATACAGGAACATTCTGGAAGAAAACCTGTTGGTATCTGCACAAGACCTGAGACTGGGACGGAGATTTATCTTCCAACAGGACAATGATCCAAAACATAAAGCCAAATCTACAATGGAATGTTTCAAAAATAAACGTATCCAGGTGTTAGAATGGCCAAGTCAAAGTCCAGACCTGAATCCAATCGAGAATCTGTGGAAAGAGCTGAAGACTGCTGTTCACAAACACTCTCCATCCAACCTCACTGAGCTCGAGCTGTTTTGCAAGGAAGAATGGGCAAGAATGTCAGTCTCTCGATGTGCAAAACTGATAGAAACATACCTCAAGCGACTTGCAGCTGTAATTGGAGCAAAAGGTGGCGCTACAAAGTATTAACGCAAGGGGGCCGAATAATATTGCACACCCCACTTTTCAGTTTTTTATTTGTTAAAAAAAGTTTAAATTATCCAATAAATTTTGTTCCACTTCACGATTGTGTCCCACTTGTTGTTGATTCTTGACAAAAAATTAAAATTTTATATCTTTATGTTTGAAGCCTGAAATGTGGCGAAAGGTTGCAAGGTTCAAGGGGGCCGAATACTTTTGCAAGGCACTGTAACAGCATTACCTGCATGCATACTTTTTACTCAGGATAGGACATTAATAAGACCAAACAGATTAGGTGAACGGGGGGCAGGGCTATACAACTTCTCAAAAATATGAACCAAAATAATTGATATGCTAAATCAGGGGTGCTCATTACGTCGATCACGATCGACCAGTCAGTCCCAATGCTAGTGTGGGTAGCTCGCGGCATCCCCCCCAAAACGTTTTTTTTTAAAAATGCGCATAGTTAATTATGATTATGTTGTGTGTAGGTTGTGTTGTGTGAGCAACATGTGAGGTTATGTAGCACCCGTCTCTCTGTAAGCAGCTTCTTGCTAACGTTTTTCTGGTTCTATAGTTTTCAGCAAACATTTCTCACAGTTTAATTAACGTTAACAGTAGAAAACACAAGCAGTAGGACACTTCTCTCTAAGCAGCTCCCTACTCGAGTTTTGCAGGTTAGCAAGTTCACACAGTTTAATGTTATTCTAACTCTGAGGCAGGTCGAACTTTCTGTAGCAAAATTAGTGGTGTGTACAACAATGGTGTCTTTTTAAATTACTTACAGTGGCTGCTGTCGGCCCAAAAATACTCCTAATATCAAACCTCTATGAAGGGGGCTGAGTCAAGTCATCAGCCAATCAAACACGCGTTTAACGGAGGCGCATTCAGCAAGTGAAAAGTATGTTTGAACGTAATGAAAAAAGGTCACTTAATAATGGTAGAGTCAATTCTATCCTGACAACATATGGGAAGACAATCTAAATTACCTGTATAACTGAATTTATTATAGAATGCACATAAGGTTGCTTAAAAGTTGGTGGGGACAATTTGAGCATTCTGAAAAGTTGGTAGTGTTATGTCCCTACCGTCCCTATGTAAACCTACGCCCTTGAAGAAAAAGAAGGATGAGTACGATCCCAAGAACACCATCCCCACTGTGAAGTACGGAGGTGGAAACCTCAGGCTTTGGGGCTGCTTTTCGGCAAAGGGGACAGAACGACTCTACTGTATAAAGCAGAGAATGAATGGTGAAATGTATCATCAGATTTTGAGCCACAACCCCTTCCTCTAAGTCAGAGACTTGAAGATGAGTCATGGCTGGATCTTCCAACATGACAATGAAGCACACAGCCAAGCTGACTGGTGGCTGCGAAAAAAAGCATTTCAAGGTTCTGGAGTGGCTTAGCCAGTCTCCAGGCCTCAGTCCAATAGAAAATCTTTGGATGGAGCTGAAATGACAGCCCCGAAACCTGAAAGATCAAGAGAATACAGGGTGACCCAAAAAAAACGGGCCCCAACTCTAATTAGGCCCCGTTTCTTAGTGTTTTGTCCGAATGAAATGAAACTTTGGTCATAACTAGTTTATTATATTCAAAACATCATATCAAAACACTAGGGTCTTTGGCCTTTTTTTCTCCGTTCTACAGAATATATGTTCTAGATGGCCTCCATTTAGCTCCATGCATTTCTTGAGGCGCAGCACAAAGTTGTCCATGACGTTCTTACAGACTGAATTGGTCATGGCTCTCATCCCCTCCCTGATGGCTTTCTTAAGTTCTGTGATGGTTCTGGGTTTCCCTGCGTAGACTCTGTCCTTAAGATAGCCCCAAAGAAAAAAGTCTGGGGGGCTTAGGTCCGGGCTATGGGGTGCCCACTCAAAATCAGTCTTGAGACTGATCACTCGGCCTCCGAAGTTCTCTTTCAGTCAATCTCGGGACAGGTTTGAGGTGTAAGAACTTGCTCCTGGAACCAGAACCTGCTCATGAGCGACGGGTAGATGGTCTGGAGCTCATTCTTGAAGGTTTTGAGGACCTCCACATACCGCTCCTTGGTGACTGTCACTGCTTTGATGAAGATTGGTCCAATGATGCCTCTGGCCGAGATTGCAGCAGACACCATGCACTTAGGAGAGTGCAGGGGCTTAGTGGCTACTTCATTAGATGAAGCCCACTTCCATCTTGATGGAAAGGTGAACTCCAAGACAAATGTCTTCTGGGGGTCCTCCAGCCTCAAGAAATGCATGGAGCTAAATGGAGGCCATCTAGAACATATGCTGTAGAACGGAGGAAAAAAGCCCAAAGACCCTAGAGTTTTGATGTGATGTTTCGAATATAATAAACTAGTTATGACCAAAGTTTCATTTCATTCGGACAAAACACTAAGAAACGGGGCCTAATTAGAGTTGGGGCCCGTTTTTTTTGGGTCACCCTGTATTTGTGTGGAGGAATGCGCCAAAATCCCTTTTTTCATACGTGAAAACCTGGTGAAGAACTACAGAAAGCGTCTGGCCTCTGTAATTGCAACAAAGGCTTAACCACTATACAGCATATTAGCACTGATTTGCTGCAAATACTTATGAACCCCAGTAAATTACAAATAAATTATTGAAAAATAATACAGTATGGGTTCCGGATTTTTTTTTTAAAGAGTATGTCTCTATAAATGGAAATGAATCTCTGATTGAAATTTCAAGACTTTTACCTATTTTCTAAGTGGGTGAACTTGCAAAATCACAAGGAGTTCTCACTGTAGAAACTGTATACTTACTGTAGAGTTAGGCGCCACTCCCACCCTCTCACCCTTTTTTTGAGTGATGGCATTTGTGTGTGGTCAGACGGTGGAACTGCAGATCAAGAAGCAGTTCCAGGACACGTGTAAGGTTCAGAACAAGCAGTACAAAGCTCTTCGCAACCACCAGCTGGAGGTGTCACCCAAAGGGGAGCACAAGTGTCTCCTGAAGGGGTTGAAGGAGGAACAGACCCGCAAGCTGGCCGTGTTGGCCGAGCAGTACGAGCACTCAATCAACCAGATGATGGCCTCGCAAGCGGTATGCCCGGCCGAGCCTTGGCTGTCCCTTTGAGTAGAATTGGCTTTCTTAACCATCCGATTGCGTTTGGCCACATCCAGATGAAGCTGGAGGCCGAGCAGGAGTCCGAATGCGAGGCCCTGAAGCGGCAGCTGAAGCAAGAGATGGAGCTCCTGGACGCCTACCAAAGGAAGAGCAGCTCTCAGATGGAGAGCCAGCACGAACGAGAGCTGCAGAAACTCCAGCAGAAGGTCTCCATTCGTAGGGCCCACCTGGAGCAGAAGGTAGGAGCTCACCTGGCGTGCAACACAAACTGTAGCAGTGTAGTAGTAGTCACAAACGCTGTATAGTACCAATAATGTATGGATTACTGCACATACATGAACATAATAAATTTATGTTTACTTTGAAACAAGACTTTGACAATGTTACACTGTTCAAATATGGTTGCTAAGCCAACGAGACATGCATCATACATAGTAGATTGCCATGCGCACATTTGCATATTTACACTCTGTATATTGTACTGTAAGTCAACTACAGATAAACAATTGATACCTTTCTTCATCCCCTGTTGCGTTCTTTTCCCTCAAACTAAAGATGTGCTGATCGATCGGGTCCGATCACGTCATTTTCAAAGTATCGGAATCGGCAAAATATCGGACATGCCTTTTTTATATATATATATATATATATATATTTTTTTTTTTAATTAAATCGTTTTCTAATTGTATTTAACGTTACAGACAAAATGTCTTACATTCATCCAGAGTCTTTAGTTTTGGCTTAAAGTAGGGCTGTCAAATTTATCGCATAAACGGCGGTAATTAATTTTAAAAAAATTAATCACGTTAAAATATTTAATGCAATTAACGCATGCGCTGCACGACTCACTCACGCATTGTCGCGTTCAATCTATAATGGCGCCGTTTTACCTATATATAGAGCTAACAGGCAGTGTAAAATGAGTAGAGAGAATTTTGGCAGTCTTTGGAGCCTTTTTTTAATTGGCTAAAGCCTTAAAATCCCTCTCTCAATAATTAGAAATATCGTGAGAAGCAATGTGGGGAAGAACGATAGTGGTTGATCTTTTCCTTAACACCCTAAGTTACTTCCCAACGCAGAGAAGATGTATCAATTGGTGCCACTACGCACAGTCATGGTTGCACTTCCCATCATGCATTTGGGCAGAACAGTTAAATGGCTACAGTATAATTTACTGAAAGCTCAACAAATACACTAGATGGCAATATTTAGTCACAATATACAAAGTCACATTTATCCTTTAAGAATTACAAGTCTTTCTATCCGTGGATCCCTCTCACAGAAAGAATGTTAATAATGTAAATGCCATCTTGAGGATTTATTGCCATAATAAACAAATGCAGTACTTATGATCGGGAGAAAAAAACATGATCGGAACAACCCTATTAATTATTGTTACTTACATGTTTATTTGTACTTTAATAAAGAATTTACATTAGTGTTCCAAAATGTTTTTGTGAATTAATAAGTGTCAGCAAAAATTTCATTGCTAAATTAGTAGAAAAAAAAGAAAATATTACCGTAATTTCCCAAATATAACGCACACTTTTTTCCCCCAAAATCAACTTGTAAAATCATGGTGCGCTTTATAAATGGGTACATGGATGGAGACAGAAATATACTGTATATATATTACATATACAGTGCCTTGCAAAAGTATTTGGCCCCCTTGAATCTTGCAACCTTTCGCCACATTTCAGGCTTCAAACATAAAGATATGAAGTTTAATTTTTTTGTCAAGAATCAACAACAAGTGGGACACAATCGTGAAGTGGAACAACATTTATTGGATAATTTAAACTTTTTTAACAAATAAAAAACTGAAAAATGGGGCGTGCAATATTATTCGGCCCCTTTACTTTCAGTGCAGCAAACTCACTCCAGAAGTTCAGTGAGGATCTCTGAATGATCCAATGTTGTCCTAAATGACCGATGATGATAAATAGAATCCACCTGTGTGTAATCAAGTCTCCGTATAAATGCACCTGCTCTGTGATAGTCTCAGGGTTCTGTTTAAAGTGCAGAGAGCATTATGAAAACCAAGGAACACACCAGGCAGGTCCGAGATACTGTTGTGGAGAAGTTTAAAGGCGGATTTGGATACAAAAAGATTTCCCATGCTTTAAACATCTCAAGGAGCACTGTGCAAGCCATCATATTGAAATGGAAGTAGCATCAGACCACTACAAATCTACCAAGACCCGGCCGTCCTTCCAAACTTTCTTCTCAAACAAGGAGAAAACTGATCAGAGATGCAGCCAAGAGGCCCATGATCACTCTGGATGAACTGCAGAGAGCTACAGCTGAGGTGGGAGAGTCTGTCCATAGGACAACAATCAGTCGTACACTGCACAAATCTGGCCTTTATGGAAGAGTGGCAAGAAGAAAGCCATTTCTCAAAGATATCCATAAAAAGTCTGGTTTAAAGTTTGCCACAAGCCACCTGGGAGACACACCAAACATGTGGAAGAAGGTGCTCTGGTCAGATGAAACCAAAATTGAACTTTTTGGGCATAATGCAAAACGATATGTTTGGCGTAAAAGCAACACAGCTCATCACCCTGAACACACCATCCCCACTGTCAAACATGGTGGTGGCAGCATCATGGTTTGGGCCTGCTTTTCTTCAGCAGGGACAGGGAAGATGGTTAAAATTGACGGGAAGATGGATGCAGCCAAATACAGGAACATTCTGGAAGAAAACCTGTTGGTATCTGCACAAGACCTGAAACTGGGATGGAGATTTATCTTCCAACAGGACAATGATCCAAAACATAAAGCCAAATCTACAATGGAATGGTTCAAAAATAAACGTATCCAGGTGTTAGAATGGCCAAGTCAAAGTCCAGACCTGAATCCAATCGAGAATCTGTGGAAAGAGCTGAAGACTGCTGTTCACAAACACTCTCCATCCAACCTCACTGAGCTCGAGCTGTCTTGCAAGGAAGAATGGGCAAGAATGTCAGTCTCTCGATGTGCAAAACTGATAGAAACATACCCCAAGCAACTTGCAGCTGTAATTGGAGCAAAAGGTGGCGCTACAAAGTATTAACGCAAGGGGGTCGAATAATATTGCACGCCCCACTTTTCAGTTTTTTATTTGTTAAAAAAGTTTAAATTATCCAATAAATGTTGTTCCACTTCACGATTGTGTCCCACTTGTTGTTGATTCTTGACAAAAAATTAAAATTTTATATCTTTATGTTTGAAGCCTGAAATGTGGCGAAAGGTTGCAAGGTTCAAGGGGGCCGAATACTTTTGCAAGGCACTGTATATACAAACCGATTTTTTTTTTAATTGACACGGCCACGTTGTGTTGAAGAAACGTATGCGGCGACCCGTTGCCGACCATTACGGTACGTGACGTCACCATTTTGTTTCGTTAATACTTCACTCTGATCGGCAAACTAAAACGATCGGGAGCAAAAAACATGATCGGAACAACCCTAATCAAAACGTTTGTTCTTCTTTTCCCCCAAATTAAAATCGATAAGAGAATCGATAAAGAATCGAATTGTTAAGCAATATCGATAATGGAATCGGAATCGTAAAAATGCTATCAATTCCCATCCCTAGTCCTAATTTTTTCACATGACTGTACCTTGAAACCTGTAATCGCTCATGTCTAGGTTGAACATGAATATCATACGTGGTGGAAATGCACGTTTGTGTCCAGATGGAGGAGGAGCTATCGGCCCTGCACAAGGATCGCAGCGAGAGGATTAAAACTCTGTTGGAGCGTCAGGAGCGTGAGATTTTGTCCTTCGACAGCGAAACTCGCATCCTCGGCTTCGGAAGTCTGGGATCTCTGGATTTGTTTCCCAAAGACGACAGATGAAAGTGGACCGGCGGCCGGCCAACTTTTCCTACATTTCCTTTGGCGGATATGGCAGTGGTGGAGAACTCCTTTCCAGGCAGCAAAACGCCACAATCCGGACGGGTCCTCTCACTCTTGTTGTTGGGATTCCTCCTTCTCTCGATTTTTGGTATGACGTGAATAATTCAGGAAATTTTTTGCTAAAATGGGCACTTTGATATGTTTCAGTACAACTCCATCTCGCGTGTGTGTAGGTGTGTGTGTGCGTGTGTGTTATAGCAGGGGTGGGCTAACTCCATTTTTTAACTCATTGGCTGCCATTGACAGTGATGGATGTCCAATCCATTTCATCTGGGAGGGATGGCAGTGATGAAATGCTTTTTAGAATGATATAGCAAATGATTTATATAGTGGTAAACCAGAAATTTTACTCAAATACGAGTAGCGTTACTTCAAAATAATATTACTCAAGCCATCCCAAAAAATTACTTAAGTAAGAGTAAAAAAATATTTTGTGCAAAGAATACTCACGTAATGAGTAACTGCTTGCAATGTCTAATTTTCTTATTTTTTTCAAACAATATTTTCCTTCGCACAACGACATCTATATGAACTAAGGAGGCAGCTATCGATTATTTAAACAATTAATTCATCAATTAGTTACTTCCAATAATAGAGTAATCTGATTCGGAACAATTAATGCGTTGCAGAATAAATTTCAGGAGATGTAAAACAAATACTTGCTAAGATTGCACTTTCAAAAGAGCGTTAAATGCAAATGCAAGTTTTTTTTTATTCAAATTTCATTCATTTCACAAGATCAAAAAATAAAAAATGTAAAAATAAATTAAAATACCTGAGTTAAGGCTCAAATGGGATATAAAAACTAATAAATGAGGATGGAAGTATAACAAAAGAACAAGTGGCTAACTTGGATAGCAAGAGTCAGCTAGCATAAATGCTATAAATGCTAACTTTTTTTTTTTTTCCAATGCCCATAACAAATCGTTCAAACACATATGCCTCCCCCCCAAAAAAATGCTAAATATAGTGGATGAGGCTAACGTCCGCCTGGCGTAAACAGAGTTCTTCTGGCGAAAAATATCGTGAATAACTGCTAAAATCCAAGAATTCTTCATAGATATGGACGTAAAACGGTCTCGATTCTTGGTTAAAAGCAAAGAAACCGTGCAGTTAGCGTTTATTTTACGTATATTGTCGAAGTACAATGCTACTCTGTTAGCGAATTAGGCTCATGGCAGCCTGGCGTAAACAGAGCTTTTCTGGTGAAAATTCTTGTGAATAAATGCTTAAATCCCCGAATTCTTCATAGATATGGACGTAAAACTGTCTCGATTCTTGGTTAAAAGCAAAGAAACCGTGCAGTTAGCGTTTATTTTACGTATATTGTCTAAGTACAATGCTACTCTGTTAGCGAATGAGGCAAGAGGCCGCCTGACGTAAACAGAGCTTTTCTGGTGAAAATTCTTGTCAATAAATGCTTAAATCCCTGAATTCTTCATAAATATGGACGTAAAAAAGTTTCGATTCTTGGTTAAAAGCAAAGAAGCCATGCAGTTAGCGTTTATTTTATGTATATTGTCTAAGTACAATGCTACTCTGTTAGCGAATGAGGCTAGCGGCCACCTGGCGTAAACAGAGCTTTTCTGGTGAAAATTCTTGTGAATAAATGCTTGTATCACTTCATTGATATAGACGTAAAACAGTCTCGATTCTTGGTTAAAAGCAAAGAAACCATGCAGTTAGCATTTATTTTACGTATATTGTCGAAGTACAATGCTACTCTGTTAGGGAATGAGGCTAGAGGCCGCCTGGCGTAAACAGAGCTCTTCTGGCGAAAAATATTGTGAATAAATGCTAAAATCCACAAATTCTTCATCGATATGGACGTAAAACAGTCTCGATTCTTGGTTAAAAGCAGAGAAATCATGCAGTTAGCGTTTTTTTTACGTATATTGTCGAAGTACAATGCTACTTTGTTATCGAATGAGGCTAGCGGCCGCCTGGTGTAAACAGAGCTTTTGTGGCGAAAATTCTTTTGAATAAATGCTTAAATCCCCGAATTCTTCATAGATCTGTACGTAAAACAGTCTCGATTCTTGGTTAAAAGCAAAAAAACGTGCAGGTAGAATTTATTTTGCATAAATATTGCTAACTATGAGGCGAGTCAAAATTAGCCGCCTCCATGTGTAAACAAAGAAGAAAATTCCTGCGAATAAATGCTTCAGTCACGAATGCATGGTACGAAAATGATAATACCGTATTTACCTTGAATCCTCAACAAATCACTCCTGAGACAATCCTTCCTGTTTGTATGCGGTACAGCTTTCGTAGTTATCTAAATATCCAAGCTTAAATCCGACATGAGTGTGTGCCGTCTTCGGTCATTACCGTATTGGCCCGAATATAAGACGGTGTTTTTTGCATTGAAATAAGACTGAAAAAGAGGGGGTCGTCTTATATTCGCCGTCTAGACATTATACCCATTCACAACGCTAGATGGCGCCAGATATCATTGAAGTGATGTTCTGTCATGACAGATCTCAGCTTCTCTACCCATTCACGATGCTAGATGTCGCCAGATATCACTGAAACGATGTTCTGTCATGACAGATCTGAGCTACTCGCAAGTTTAATCAGTTTGCATTATTTTATTGCAATGTTTTTCCTTATTCAGATTTGATTCAAGCCTACAGTTACAGTTAGACTTCACTTTGATGGTTAATGCAGTTATTGCAATTTTGTTGTTTCATCACAATAGATTGGTTTGTTTACATTTCAAAAACCAGAAGCCATTCATTAACGAATGTGATTGCACTTTAGTTTACGTATTTAAATGTTCAGATATTAAGATTTGAATAATGCAAAATAACATGCTTTTTCTCTCAAATATATTGTTATAATCATTTGTTTCGGATGTACTGTAATTATTTTCTGTATAAAAATTAATTTGGTGTTCAAAAAGTATTTTTTCAAACTTGAGACTTGAAAAAGAGGGGGTCGTCTTATATTCGGGCCAATACGGTACTAAATGAAGCTCAGCCCCCTCTGATAAGACGTTACGCAAAGAATGACGAAGTGTCACGTCAATAGGTTATGAAGTCTATGATTTGACATAATACAAAACACGTAGTTAACTCACTTCCTCGTCGGTCCAATGGTCCCACAGTTGTCGGACTTGTTTTGGCCATTCTCCACACTTTTTGAAACCCAGAAAGGCTCACACGCCTCTCCCTGGTGCAGCAACAAAAGCCTGCAGCACATTGGGCTCGCGTAATGCGAAAAATAAGCAAATTAATTCGCACCAGACAGTTTAATTTTTTTTTTTTTTTCGTCAATGTCCTTTTAGGGGCTCCTTAGGCACTCATTTGAATACGATGAAATTTAAAAAAAAAAGGACAACAAATATATTATCATTATTATATTTCTATTAATTTATTCATTTTAGTTTTACTATTATTGTTTTTATTTACATTTTCGTAATATAAAATTTATTTAAAAAAACAGCATAAATCATATTAAAAAATACACTAATATTTTATAATTCAGACCAAATCACATTTTGGGTCACACAGGCTGCACTAAATTACCAAAAATAGTCACGTTTAAAATAAAAATAATAAAATAAATGATTTAATCTTTTCAATCACCCTTTCATCCATTTGTATTATTTGACCTTATTGCTGAAACGTTTCGGCCCTTGTGTTGTAAAACCAATATGTGGCCCTTGAGCACAAAAGTTTGCCCACCCCTGAGCGTAGACGGACAGTGTTGAATGTGATCTTCGGACCCCCGCCGACTCTCAAAGGCGGCGGTCTTCTACTTTTAGCTGCTTTTTTCTTCAGTTTTTCTTTTAGGGAAACGTGAACGGGTGTCACGGCTCCTGTCATTGCATGCACTTTATTAGGGACACATGACGCATGGCTGTCTTTGTAAATAAAGTGGTCATCTGCATTTTAGGTTGCAACCCGACGAGGTACCATAGGTTCGCACATGCCTTTCAGTTCTCGTGCCTTTTTTTTTTTTTTTTTTTTTTTTTTTTTTTTAAAGTTGAATTTTCATCATTTTTTTTATTTGCTCATCAAACTTGTTGTACATGACCAATGGTGAGAATTGTGCTGTTTTTTTATATGAATATTTGTACTTGCGCATATAGTTAGAACATGTTCATGCACAGCAGTCTATTTATTCAAATGCCAGGGCGTACAAGTTTTGGGGGATTTCTATAATAATAGTTGGGAGATTGTTGATCATAAAAATGGACGTATTTAGACACACACACATACATGCGCGGGATATTTTGTGGATTATTCACTAGGGTTGCTTAAATCATTGACGGTGATAGACGTCCAATCTGTTTGTACTGGAGGGGCTGGGTCTGGAGCTGCAATTTATGGGGGTCTATCATCGTCCATGGCACTGAGAGAGTTAAGTATGATTAGGGGTTTTACCAGTTGGATGCTTTTCATGGAAATCATTTTTTTTTAAACCTTGTGGTTTCTCCCAAAATGATTTGAAAATGTATTTGATTATTTATTTTTACGAAATAATAAAAAAAGTTTAAATATATGGCGGAAAACACAGACAAGACTGAAAAAGCAGTTTCTGCTCTTGCACTCCTCTTTAAAAGAAACTGCTGTATTTTAAGCTAAAACAACTCTTGTGTTTGATAGAACAATATGTCATGTATATATAGCAGATTCATGGCACATTAAGTCCCCGAACTATTTTTAATTTGTCCGTTTTACCCTGAAAACCCCCGTTTACAGACGTCGCGCAACCGCTTTTGTTTCAAAAAGAACACAAAGGTAATTAATGATATTTATTATTCAAAATGTCTGTCGTTTTTAGCTTAGAATCATTCATTGATGTCTCATATTTCGTTTAAAAAAAAATAAAAACGACTTGAAAAATTATTCACTCGCATATTTTAAACTTTTAAACAAATGACGTCAGAATGAAAAAAATGGCGTCTGTAAAAAAGTCACGGATAGCTACAGTATATAAATATAAATATATATATATATATGTATGTATGTGTGTATACACATATTAGGGCTGTCAAAATTATCGCGTTAACGGGCGGTAATTAATTTTTAAAATTAATCACGTTAAAATATTTGATGCAATTAACGCACATGCCCCGCTCAAACAGATTAAAATGACAGCACAGTGCAATGCCAACTTGTTACTTGTGTTTTTTGGAGTTCTGTCGCCCTCTGCTGGTGCTTGGGTGCGACTCATTTTATGGTCTTAAGCACCACCACACTTAATTATTGACATCAACAATGGCGGGCTACTAGTTTATTTTTTATTGGAAATTTTACAAATGTTATTAAAACGAAAACATTAAGAGGGGTTTTAAAATAAAATTTCTATAACTTGTACTTACATTTATCTTTTAAGAACTACAAGTCTTTCTATCCATGGATCGCTTTAACAGAATGTTAATCATGTTAATGCCATCTTGTTGATTTATTGTTATAATAAACAAATACAGTACTTATGTACCATATGTTGAATGGACATATCCATCTTGTGTCTCATCTTTCCATTCCAACAATAATTTACAGAAAAATATGGCATATTTTATAGATGGTTTGAATTGCGATTAATTGCGATTAATTACGATTAGCTAATTTTTAAGCTGTAATTAACTCGATTAAAAATTTTAATCGTTTGACAGCCCTAATATATGTATATACACATATATGCAAATATATATAAAATGTGTTTAGCTGTGGCGACCCAAGAGAGATGGATGGATTGAATTTAATTGTGTATTTGTCCTTCTTATTCTGATGAAAGCAGATGAAACCTGTGAAAAGAAATTTTCATTAAAAGATCATAAGATTTTTTGAGGAAAATAGAAACTTACATTTTTAAAAATGACTACTTTATAGCCCCGCCCCGAAAAAAGAATCTACTTTTCATAGAGCTGTTTTCTACACACTCATTGAAATATTTACAAAACTCGAAATTTGGGAAAATTATTCTAACATTGCAAAAAAAATTGTGGGAATCACAATTCTTACAATTGAATTTTCCATTCACCTAATTATTCATGATGTAGTATTTGGGGCAAAGAAAGAACAAATAGGACTTTGAGGTTAAAGTCATATTCTGTCACGGCTGTGTTGTTTTAGCAAATACGGCTGCTTTTGCTCCTGAAAACGAAATTTTTAAAAATGCAAAAATATTTTCAAATATCCTTTTTATTTTTAAAATGTTCCTGTATTGATTGAAATAATAAGGAGCCCTTAAAGGGACATCGACAGAAATAAAATAAATTTAAACAATCTGGTGTGCACCAAATTGTTTCTAGTGCGCACCAGAAACTATCTGGTAAACATGAGCATTATATGGCATTTAAGCTAGCGGACTTTTAGCCAATTGCAAGTTAACCAAATGTGTTAAACATTAGCATTATAAAGCACTTGAGCTAGCATTTAAGTTAGCCAATTGCAAAAATGCAACAATTGGCTAACTCACATAGCATAAGTCCGCAAGCTTAAATGCTATATAATGCTAATGTCAACAACAATTGGCTAATTTGCATTGTAAAAGTCCGCTAGCTTAAATGCTATATAATGGTATTGTTTACAACAACTGGCTAACTTGCACAGCCAAAGTCCGCTAGCTTAAATGCTATATAATGGTAATGTTTACAACAACTGGCTAACTTGCATAGCAAAAGTCCGCTAGCTTAAATGCTACATAATGGTAATGTTTACCAGATTGTTTCTAGTGTGCACCAGAAACTATATGGTAAAGATTAGCATTATATAGCATTCAAGCTAGCATTTAAATCAGCCAATTGCAAAAATGCAACAATTGTCTAACTCATATAGAAAAAATCCGCTAGCTTAAATGCTATATTATGGTAATGTTTCCAAACAACTGGTTAACTTACATAGCAAAAGTCCAATAGCTTAAATGCTACATAATGCTAATACTTTACCAGATAGTTTCTGGTACACACTAGAAACAATGTAGTGCACACTAGAAACAATCTGGTACGTACCAGATTGTTTAAATTTATTTTATTTCTGTCAATGTCCCTTTATAGGGGCTCCATAAAATCATGAACAATACCATTTGAATGACAATAAAAAAAAAAAACCCTTTAAAATTCCTTCTATTTTAGATAAAGAAATACGTTTTAAAATGTCAAAACTGAGCAAAGTGTATCCAAATCGATATTTTCATCTAATTTTGACTCAATTTTTTTCCCATGAAAAGTTTCCATTTGGAAAGTTGCAACCCTAGAAGTTCCAAAAAGCGGAAAAGTTCTGCATGAAAGGTGACCTATTGTAAGGGTCTCATGGCCACAATATTTGCCATATTGTTCATTGAACAGGTTGCACAATTTCCATTTTGGACCAAATGGAAGAAACAATTGTTTGGTGCTTCATTTCTTACACCAATTTTAGCCTTGACGACCGCCCCACACTCAACAACACACTGATAAAACCACAATAGCCCACACAATAATATCTTTCTTTAAGAAAAAAACAAAAATGTAAAAAACAGGGGGGAAAATTGCCACTTAGAACTACAGTGGGCTAACTCCATTTTGAAGAGGAACATTTTAGAACTGCAGTCATATTTAATATATACTATATTGGTTAAACAAATGAAAATGATGACTACTTTTCGATTTATGGTGACAAAAATTGAGGCTTTTCTCTAATATTGACACAAAAACATTTTGGACTTTCGGGATGATGGTTATGGATGTTAAGAATTTCATTCATTTCATCTTTACATAGAGCATTGAAGTTCCCTTGAAAGTAAAGCTGGAATTAAATTGTTTGTTGAGCGCAATAATGGGCTATGTCCAAACATGACTTGTGGACGTCTATGTTGCTTTAAAGGAAAAAAAAATGTTTTGTGCAATAGTGCAAAACATCCTTTGCATTTTTATTCTGTCACCATTATCATTTACTGTAAATCCTTTGGTTTTATGGAAGGAAAACAAGTCAAATGGTATTTGAGAAAATATTTCAGTGCAATAGTGGTCCACGTCCCAAAAAAGGGGGTAAAAAAAAGAGAAGGACAGTGTGGCTAGGTTCATACTGCAGGCTTTAATGCGCAATCCGATTTTTTTGTGTTTTTCCGACTCCAGTGAGGTATTAATTTGACTGAACGGGAAAATTCACATAAAAGTGGAACATTTCAAATCCAATCTAGGTCACTTCTGTTTGTGGTTGAAATCCGATCTGGGCCATATTTTTTTTGCCATGTGGCAAAATTGATTTTGCCATGTGGCATTTTTGGGGGGGGTGTATATGACATTTTGGGGGGTGTATTGCAGTTCTGCAGGCCATGCACGTCCATGACACTGACAGCCCTGCACGTCCAAATTTTCCATTCATGGTCAAAAATCACAGCCATTTCTGCCATTTAAAATGAATGGAAAATTTGGACGTGCATAGCCATCAATGACCTGAAAAAAATGCCATACTCCACCCTCCCCCCTCAAAAAAAAAATCCATATGGCAAAATCAATTTTGCCACATGGCAAAAAAATGCCACATGGGAAAGAAAAAATGCCACATGGCAAAATCCATTTTGCCACGTGGCAAAAAAAAAATCCTCATGACAAAAAAAAAAAAAAAAACATGGCAAAATCCATTTTAACCTCATGGCAGAAAAATGCCACATGGCAAAATAAAGTGCCAGATGGGGAAAAAAATTGCACATGGCAAAATCAATTTTGCCACATGGCAAAAAAAAATGCCACATGGCAAATAAAAAATGCCACATGGCAAAATCAATTTTGCCACATGGCAAAAAAATGCCACATGGCAAAAAAAAAAAAAAAATCCACATGACAAAAAAATGCCACATGTCAAAATCAATTTTGCCACATGGCAAAATCAATTTTGTCACATGGCAAAGAAAAAATGCCACACGGCAAAGAAAAAATGCCACATGGCGAAATCAATTTTGCCACATGGCAAAAAAAAAAATGCCACACGGCAAAGAAAAAATGCCACATGGCGAAATCAATTTTGCCACATGGCAAAAAAAATGCCACATGGCAAAGAAAAAATGCCACATGGCAAAATCCATTTTGCCACACGGCAAAAAAAAGTGCCACAAGGGAAAAAATGCCACATGTCAAAATCAATTTTGCTTCATGGCAAGAAATAAAATGCCACATGGCAAAGAAAAAATGCCACATGGCAAAATCCATTTTGCCACGTGGCAAAAAAAAATCCTCATGACAAAAAAAAAAAAAAACACATGGCAAAATCCATTTTAACCTCATGGCAAAAAAATGCCAAATGGCAAAATAAAGTGCCAGATGGGGAAAAAAATTGCACATGGCAAAAAAAAAAATGCCACATGGCAAATAAAAAATGCCACATGGCAAAAAAAATGCCACATGGCAAAAAAAAAAAAAATCCACATGACAAAAAAATGCCACATGTCAAAATCAATTTTGCCACATGGCAAAATCAATTTTGTCACATGGCAAAGAAAAAATGCCACACGGCAAAGAAAAAATGCCACATGGCGAAATCAATTTTGCCACATGGCAAAAAAATGCCTCATGGGAAAAAATGCCACATGTCAAAATCAATTTTGCCACATGGCAAAAAAAAAAATGCCACACGGCAAAGAAAAAATGCCACATGGCGAAATCAATTTTGCTACATGGCAAAAAAAATGCCACATGGCAAAGAAAAAATGCTACATGGCAAAATCCATTTTGCCACATGGCAAAAAAAGTGCCACAAGGGAAAAAATGCCACATGTCAAAATCAATTTTGCTACATGGCAAGAAATAAAATGCCACATGGCAAAGAAAAAATGCCACATGGCAGAAAAAGTGCCACATGGGAAAAAAAGAAGCCATAAGGCAAAATCAATTTTGCCAGATGGCAAAAAAAATGCCACATGGCAAAGAAAAAATGCCACACGGCACAATCAATTTTGCCACGTGGCAAAATCCATTTTGCCACATGGCAAATACCGCTTTTGGTTCTCGCCGTCTCTCTCTGAATGGTCACTTTAAAAAAAAAAAAAACATGACAAAAAAATCGATATAGTGGATTAAGACCTGCGGTATGAACCTAGCCTTCGAAGCGCAACAAACATTGATTAAAGATTTTAGAAATTTTACAAAAGATAACTAAAATAGGAATTATTATAGCAAAAAAATATATTGCAACAGTTGACTCAATCCGAGAATCTGTCACCTGTAAGATTATTTCACGGAAGGGGATCAATGACATACAGTAAATTTACCTCCCGAGTCTTCACGACATCGCTGGACATCACTTTCTAGGATGTTGGCCCACTTTTGTACTGAGGAGTTAGGAAAATTACTGAGTGCGACAAAGGACACATTGGTCTCAACTTTGAATTCAACCAGTATGCATCTGAAAGATATGTTGTGGCAAAAATGGAGTTAGCCCATTTTAGTTCTCAGTTAATGATTTCTATTTGACTTTTTTAATGAATATAATGGTCTTCACTTCAGTTTTAAAACTACCATTGCCGGCAATAGACGTCCAATCCATTTGAACTGGTAGAAGCTAACAGTGAATAATCACGTCCATTGACTTTCAAATTTGACCAGTAACTGCCTCCAAACCAACAAGAAGTGACCCAGAATTGCCTCCAAAATAAGCAGGATATGACTCCAATACCAGAAATCTGACGTCTATCGCGGTCAATGGCAGCGAATGAGTTAATAACAAATGGATGAGAATATTTAACAATAATCCTGAATACAATACAAAATCACCAATCTGAGGGCGGACAATTTCTTGGTTTGTTTCTTATCATCTTCACGTTAATGATGAGGATGATAATATTGATGTTCCTGGTATGCAGTAAGAACTTTTTTTAATGTGTGCGACTGAAGCCTTCACAAGTCCAAAAAGTGCTATGAGGCTCCTTCAGTGTCTTTAGATGAATAATGTCAACAAAAACAAACAAAAGGCTTGCTTGAGTGCTTCGGAAGCATTCTGAACTTTGCCTGTGTGTGAGAAAATTATGATTT
Organism: Corythoichthys intestinalis; assembly: GCF_030265065.1. Taxonomy (NCBI): domain Eukaryota; kingdom Metazoa; phylum Chordata; class Actinopteri; order Syngnathiformes; family Syngnathidae; genus Corythoichthys; species Corythoichthys intestinalis. The sequence goes on from NC_080411.1 coordinate 5,420,114, forward strand.
TAATGACGATGGTGTGACTTTTTAGAGAAATGAATTTAGTTAGAACATAAACATGTGGAGCGATAAAGGGGAATGCTCCTAAACCACCCTGGTCACCATTTCCTGTGCGCTTCAAAACACAAAATAAAAAGACTTTATGTTGAAAAATATAAGTTGAGTTTGCCTTGAGTCATTTCATTTCTGTGCGTTTTCTCTTATGAATGTGATGCCTTCTTAAAAAAGAAACAAAAAAAATATAAGTACCGTAATTTTCGGACTATAAGCCGCTACTTTTTTCCCTTATTTTTAATCCGCAGCTTATAGTCCAATGCGGTTTATTTGTTGATTTACTTGGGTTAGTTAATAGGTCACATTTTATTTGACGACGGCTTCATAAGACTGCTAAAAGACCATCATAATTATGACATGACACGATCATGGGCAGTAATGAATGCTAATGACAGATGTCATTAAGTACAATGGGACAAATAAGTATTTAGTCAACCACCAATTGTGTAATTGAAAAGATTAGAGAGGCCTGTAATTGTCAACATGGGTAAACCTCAACCATGAGAGACAGAATGTGGGGGGATAAAAAACACATTGTTTGATTTTTAAAGAATTTGTATCCAAATTGGAGTGGAAAATAAGTATTTGGTCACCTACAAACAAGCAAGATTTCTGTCTGTCAAAGAGGTCTGACGAGGTTCCACTCGTTACTTGTATTAATGGCACCTGTTTTAACTAATTATCGGTATATATGACAGCTGTCCACAACCTCAATCAGTCACACTCCACTATGGCCAAGACCAAAGAGCTGTCGAAGGACACCAGAGACGAAATTGTAGACCTGCACCAGGCTGGGAAGACTGAATCTGCAATAGGTAAAACACTTGGTGTAAAGAAATCAACAGTTGGAACAATTATTGGAAAATGGAAGACCGCTGATAATCTCCCTCGATCTGGGGCTCCATGCAAGATCTCACCCCGTGGCGTCAAAATGATTACAAGAACGGTGAGCAAAAATCCCAGAACCACATGGGGGGACCTAGTGAATGACCTACAGAGAGCTGGGACCACAGTAACAAAGGCTACTGTCAGTAACACAATGCGCCGCCAGGGACTCAAATCCTGCACTGCCAAACGTGTCCCCCTGCTGAAGAAAGTACACGTCCAGGCCCGTCTGCTGTTCGCTAGAGAGCATGTGGATGATCCAGAAGAGGACTGGAAGAATGTGTTATGGTCAGATGAAACCAAAATAGAACTTTTCGGTAGAAACACAGGTTCCCATGTTTGGAAGAGAGGAATACTGAATTGCATCTGAAGAACACCATACCCACTGTGAAGCATGGGGTTGGAAACATCATGCTTTGGGGCTGTTTTTCTGCAAAGGGACCAGGATGACTGATCTTTGTAAAGGAAAGAATGAATGGGGCCATGTATCGAGAGATTTTAAGTGAAAATCTCCTTCCATCAGCAAGGGCATTGAAGATGACACGTAGCTGGGTCTTTCAGCATGACAATGATCCCAAACACACAGCCAGGGCAACAAAGGAGTGGCTTCGTAAGAAGCATTTCAAGGTCCTGGAGTGGCCTAGCCAGTCTCCAGATCTCAACCCCATAGAAAATCTGTGGAGTGAGTTGAAAGTCCGTGTTGCCCAACGACAACCCCAAAACATCGCTGCTCTAGAGGAGATCTGCATGGAGGAATGGGGCAAAATACCAGCTACAGTGTGTGAAAAGCGTGTGAAGAGTTACAGAAAATGTTTGGCCTCCGTTATTACCAACAAAGGGTACATAGCAAAGTATTGAGATGAACTTTTGGTATTGCCCAAATACTTATTTTCCACCATGATTTGCATGATTCTTATAAAATCAAACAATTTAGTTTTTTCCACATTCTGTCTCTCATGGTTGAGGTTTACCCATGTTGACAATTACAGGCCTCTCTAATATTTTCAAGTGGGAGAACTTGCACAATTTTTGCCCACTGTATATATATATATATATATATATATATATATATATAATATACATAATGTTAGTACAAGTTATAGAACTTTTATATTAAAACCCCTCTCAATGTTTTCGTTTGAATAAAATTTTTTAAAATTTTCAATCAAAAAATAAACTAGTAGCCCGCCATTGTTCCATCCATCCATCCATTATCTTCCGCTTGTTCCGGGGTCGGGTCGCGGGGGCAGCAGCTTTAACAGGGAAGCCCAGACTTCCCTCTCCCCAGCCACTTCAACCAGCTCCTCCGGCGGGATCCCAAGGCGTTCCCAGGCCAGCCGAGAGACATAGTCTCTCCAGCGTGTCCTGGGTCGTCCCCGGGGCCTCCCGCCGGTGGGACATGCCCGGAACACCTCTCCAGGGAGGCGTCCGGGAGGCATCCGAACCAGATGCCCGAGCCACCTCAGCTGGCTCCTCTCTACGCGGAGGAGTAGCGGCTCGACGCCGAGTCCCTCCCGGATGACCGAGCTTCTCACCCTATCTCTAAGGGAGAGCCCGGACACCCTGCGGAGGAAACTCATTTCGGCCGCTTGTATCCGGAATCTTGTTCTTTCGGTCACGACCCAAAGCTCGTGACCATAGGTGAGGGCAGGAACGTAGATTGACTGGTAAATCGAGAGCTTTGCCTTTCGGCTCAGCTAATTCTTCACCACTACGGACCGGTGCAGCGTCCGCATTACTGCAGACGCCGCACCGATTCGCCTGTCGATCTCCCGCTCCCTCCTACCGTCACTCGTGAACAAGACCCCAAGATACTTGAACTCCTCCACTTGGGGCAGGATCTCATCCCCGACCCGGAGAGGGCACTCCACCCTTTTCCGACTGAGGACCATGGTCTCGGATTTGGAGGTGCTGATCTTCATCCCAACCGCTTCACACTCAGCTGCGAACCGCTCCAGTGAGAGTTGGAGGTCACGGCTTGATGAAGCCAACAGCACTAAATCATCTGCAAAAAGCAGAGATTCAATGCTGAGGTCACCAAACCGGACCCCCTCAACGCTTCGGCTGCGCCTAGAAATTCTGTCCATAAAAGTTATGAACAAAATCGGTGACAAAGGGCAGCCTTGGCGGAGTCCAACCCTCACTGGGAACGAATTCGACTTACTGCCGGCAATGCGGACCAGACTCTGACACCGGTCGTACAGGGACCGAACAGCCCTTACCAAGGGGCTCGGTACCCCGTACTCCCGGAGCACCCTCCACAGGATTCCCCTAGGCACACGGTCGAACGCCTTCTCCAAATCCACAAAACACATGTAGACTGGTTGGGCGAACTCCCATGCACCCTCGAGGACCCTGCTGAGGGTGTAGAGCTGGTCCACTGTTCCACGGCCGGGACGAAAACCACACTGCTCCTCCTGAATCCGAGATTCGACTTCCCGACGGACCCTCCTCTCCAGCACCCCTGAATAGACTTTACCGGGGAGGCTGAGGAGTGTGATTCCTCTATAATTGGAACACACCCTCCGGTCCCCCTTTTTAAAAAGGGGGACCACCACCCCGGTCTGCCAATCCAGAGGCACTGTCCCCGATGTCCACGCGATGTTGTAGAGGCGTGTCAGCCATGACAGCCCTACAACATCCAGAGCCTTTAGGAACTCCGGGCGGATCTCATCCACCCCCGGGGCCTTGCCACCGAGGAGCTTACCAACCGCCTCAGTGACTTCAACCCCAGAGATCGAAGAGCCCACCTCAGAGTCCCCAGACTCTGCTTCCTCAAAGGAAGGCGTGTCGGTGGAATTGAGGAGGGCTTCGAAGTATTCTCTCCACCGACTCACGACGTCCCGAGTCGAGGTCAGCAGTACACCATCTTCACTATACACAGTGTTAATAGTGCACTGCTTTCCTCTCCTCAGACGCCGGATGGTGGACCAGAATTTCCTCGAAGCCATCCGGAAGTCGTTTTCCATGGCCTCACCGAACTCCTCCCATGTCCGAGTTTTTGCCTCGGCGACCGCCGAGGCCGCAGTCCGCTTGGCCAGCCGGTACCTGTCAGCTGCCTCCGGAGTCCCACAGGCCAAAAAGGCCCGATAGGCCTCCTTCTTCAGCTTGACGGCATCCCTTACCGCTGGTGTCCACCAGCGGGTTCGGGGATTGCCGCCACGACAGGCACCAACCACCTTACGGCCACAGCTCTGATCGGCCGCCTCAACAATGGAGGTGCGGAACATGGCCCACTCGGACTCAATGTCCCCCACCTCCCCCGGGACAAGGGAGAAGTTCTGCCGGAGGTGGGTGTTGAAACTCTTTCTGACAGGGGATTCTGCCAGACGTTCCCAGCAGACCCTCACAATACGTTTGGGCCTGCCAGGTCTGGCCAGCATCTTCCCCCGCCATCGGAGCCAACACACCACCAGGTGGTGATCGGTTGACAGCTCCGCCCCTCTCTTCACCCGAGTGTCCAAAACATGCGGCCGCAAGTCCGATGACACGATTACGAAGTCGATCATCGAACTGCGGCCTAGGGTGTCCTGGTGCCAAGTGCACATATGGACACCCCTATGTTTGAACATGGTGTTCGTTATAGACAAACCGTGACGAGCACAGAAGTCCAATAACAGAACACCACTCGGGTTCTGATCGGGGGGGCCGTTCCTCCCAATCACGCCCCTCCAGGTCTCACTGTCATTGCCCACGTGAGCGTTGAAGTCCCCCAGTAGAACGAGGGAGTCCCCAGAGGGGGTGCTCTCTAGCACACCCTCCAAGGACTCCAAAAAGGGTGGGTATTCTGAACTGCTGTTCGGTGCATAAGCACAAACAACAGTTAGAACCCGTCCCCCCACCCGAAGGCGGAGGGAGGCTACCCTCTCGTCTACCGGGGTAAACCCCAACGTACAGGCGCCAAGCCGGGGGGCAATAAGTATGCCCACACCTGCCCGGCGCCTCTCACCATGGGCAACTCCAGAGTGGAAGAGAGTCCAACCCCTCTCGAGAGGATTGGTACCAGAACCCAAGCTGTGTGTGGAGGAGAGTCCGACTATATCTAGTCGGAACTTCTCTGCCTCACACACCAGCTCAGGCTCCTTCCCTGCCAGAGAGGTGACATTCCATGTCCCAAGAGTTAGCTTCAGCAGCTGGGGGTCGGACCGCCAAGGCCCCCGCCTTTGGCTGCCGCCCAACTCCCTACGCACCCGACCCCTTTGGCCCCTCCCACAGGTGGTGAGCCCATGGGAAGGGGAACCCACGTTGCCTTTTCGGGCTGAGCCCGGCCGGGCCCCATGGGGACAGGCCCGGCCACCAGACGCTTGCCTTCGAGCCCCACCTCCAGGCCTGGCTCCAGAGGGGGGCCCCGGTAACCCGCGTCCGGGCAAGGGAAACTGGGGTTCAATAATCTTGCTCATCATAAGGGGTCTTTTTGAGCCATACTTTGTCTGGCCTCTCACCTAGGACCTGTTTGCCATGGGTGACCCTACCAGGGGCTTAAAGCCCCAGACAACATAGCTCCTAGGATCATTGAGACACGCAAACCCCTCCACCACGATAAGGTGATGACTCATGGGGGCCATTGTTGATGTCAATAATTACTTACACAATGCTCATGGGTGCTGAAGCCTATAAAATCAGTCGCACCCAAGCGCCAGCAGAGGGCGGCAAAACTCCATAAAACACAATTAACAAGTGAGCGTTTCACTGTACCTTCATTTAAATCTGTCTGAGCGGGGCATCTTCATTAATTGCGTCAAATATTTTAACGTGATTAATTTAAAAAATTAATTAACGCCCGTTAACGCGATCATTTTGACATCCCTAACATATATATATATATATATATTAATCCCATGCTTCCCCCACAGTGAAGGAACTACGCCATCCACGACTTAATCATTGATTAGTGTACAAATTAATCATTTGTTGTAACCCTACTCTACGGATAAATACTTATTGGCTGCCATTGACAGTGATGGACCGAGAAGATCATCGTTGCCAGCTACTCCCAGTTGAAATGGACAGAACGCCTATTGCTGTCAATGGCACTGAAACAGTGAACGATGACCTTTAGCCACCCCCTATTATTTACAACGGAATTTGGCGGTTTTATTACCGTCATCAACAGCCACTAAGCGGAAATGAGTAGCCGATCACTACATGATGACATAAATAGAGCATTTAAAACTCTATTGCATTGTAACCCATAATTCCGCGGTGTTTCCTCATTGGCCGAGTCACGATGAACTCACAGTGCGCCCTCCGGATGGGCCCGCCCCCATTTTACGCACACACAAGTTTGAAGATTGAGCAAGAACACTTCCGCTGCTTCCTGTTAAAAATGCTCACATACAGTCAAAATAAAAATATGAGGAACATGTGCCTGGCTTTCTTCAGTTCATAATTAAGCAGTGATTGTCAATTTCACACGGTATGAACATAAAAAACATTTTTTCTTAGAACACTGTTAAGAACACTTATAAGGATGTCAAGAGTAAAATTAATTCTTTATCATCATCAATCATTTACTGGAATTGTTCATGTTTAGTGCCACTGACGGTGTTAAAGAGCATACGACAGGAGAAAAAAAGTCTTAAATAGCATTATTATGTGAATTAGAATCATATTTTGAGACGATTCGACTATATACAACAATTTAGCAAAACGCAGATGACGAGAAATGAGTCTTTTAATCTGCGAGTTAGCCACGCCTACCATTATAGGTCTCTAGCATCCCCAACAAGTGGATGGTGTCAGCGGGAGACTGGGCTCATCGGTTTTACTATTCAGCCCATTGAGGGGGAATTATTCAGAACGAGATGAACGCGACGAAGACAGCCGCAAAATGTCATTGTTTCAGTCTCTCTATTCCAATATTTTTACAGGATATTCTTTTTATCCAAGTATTTTTTTCCCCAATAGCTAAATAAATGGTTTGAGAAGGACCAGTCAGCCCGTCGAGGGGGAACTATTCGCAACGAGGAAAACGCGACGAAGAGAGATGCAAAATGCCATTGTTTCTGCCTCTTTACTTAAATATTTTTACAGGATATTCTATTTATCCAAGTATTTCCCCAATTGCTAAATAAATGGCATGATCATGACAAATAACAGCCTTGTGCTAAATGGAATATAAAATAATAAAAATGCACTTATTCAGAACGACATGGCAAAATTACTCCATAATGGTCAAAACTGTCGACTTCACCTTTACTGTCGCACCTCCCGAACGATATTTTATGACACCTAAATCGGGCATATGTCATTTCCCTTCCCCGGCTTCGGAGAATGTAAACAAACCAAGAGGTGTGACAGCTAGCCGACATGCTAACCCGAACCGAGTGATGTTTCAAAGTCTTCGAAGTGGAAAATCACACATAACTAGCCCGGATTATTTGACATGACGACTGGGTTGTCGATTGTCTTTGTGGATCGGCAAACCCCCCGGCGGAGAGAAATTTACAGCTCGTTCCCCAGAGGAGGGCGGCTGCTGTTGTTGTGCAGCTAACTTTCAGCTAATGTGAATGAGGAGAGCTATTTACATGCCTATCAATGATCAAACATAAGTAGTCCTTTATTTAAAGAAAGTTTGTAGTGTTTACTTTGTAATCGCTGTATTCGTATTTGACATAATACAAAACAAGATGTTTACTCACTTCCTCGTAAGTCCAATGGTCCCACAGTAGTAGGGCTTGTTTTGGCCAATATCCACGGTGAATGGGAACCTTTTGAAACTCCAAAAAGGCGCACAGGCACAAGCAAGATTTTTCTGCAGCCGTTTGGCTGGCGTGATGCAAAAAATAAACGTATTAATCCGCAAAATTAGCTGAATCCTTAGTCCTCATACACAACAGTATGGCTGTATAGTGAAGAGGACGCCTTCATCCGTACACGTCACAGCGCCCTCCTCCTCAATGCAAGACCGAAGCCGGAAGTCACTCATTTTCATTGCGCGGGGTTCAAAAAACTAAATAAATATAGCGATCGCTTCCACACACATCCAAGCGGTCCATATCATCCAGGAGCATAAAATACCGCGTGTATTATGAAATAAACATGCTTTTTCGTGTCACATGCACTTTAAACTCCAGAGAATAATCACAAAGATTTAGATTACTTACTAAGTCATTCACTACCAATGATCATGTTGCAGTGCTAGAAATTGCACATCGAGTGCAAAATCATTATTTATTGTAAAAATACTTTAGGAAATTATCCTGTCGAAATTATTCATTAATCATAATTTTATTGACAGATTATTCTATTGTTAATATATATCCCAAAAGATGTGTTCTTAGGTTGAGCACAGTGGCGTCGTTAGGCCTGTTTTAGGGGCCTTCCTTAAGTATTCTTGAGCCTCCCTAAATAATTGGGTGTTGTTTAATTTAAAAATAAATAAATAAATAAATAAATGCTGACATAAACACTATGAAGTTGCCAGACAAGTTTTTTAAATCAGTAATCATATAACCTGTCATTATTAACTTAAATATGATCATAAATCTGAATTAGAATTTAAAATTAAGACTTTGCCGGTAAAATGTCTACATAAGTTCAATAGCAATACAACAAACAACAATAAATGAATGTAGTGAACGAAAAAAATATCCTTATAATGGGTCAAAATTAATTTTCTAGACTCTTGACTAGACCTTAGAGAGGGTCATTTGTTTTGCCTAGCCAAAACCACTTAAGGACAGAAAAAACAAAATAGAAATACGTAATTTTTTTCAAACCTAAGCTTTCAAAAGCAACAACAATTACAGAGCGAAAACCAAGGATTGAAGATGAGGACCATAAAACGCCAGAGAGTAACGCCAAAATTTTGAACAGAGTTTCAGTTTGTCCCACTAACGATGCTAATTGTACAACAGATTCTCAACCCGGGCGTACCATATTCAATGGACGATGTCTTGGTCATAAGCATAGCTGTCCTTAGCAGCCTGCTTTAGAATTCCCCTAAAAATAGTTGGAAACAAAGAAATGCTCGTTTTCAATGTATGATTATAAATATTCCTGGCTGGAATATTCAATCAAAAAGGTTGCTGTCTCCTGTTTTGGGTTAGGGTCTACAATCAGAAACTGCAACCATCACTCCAATCCTCAAGAAACCTGGTGCCGACCACTCTGACTTCAATAACTTCCACCTCATATCCAACCTCCCTTTCATCTCCAAAATCCTCGAAAGAACAGTTGACTCCCAACTCTACTCTCACTTATCCCAGAACAACCTTTATGAACAGTTTCAATCTGGTTTTCGGCCACTACACAGCACTGAAACAGACCTTGTTAAAATAACCAATGACCTCCTCATGGCAGCTGATTCTGGACTACTCTCCATCCTCATCCTTCTAGACCTACCAGCAGCCTTTGATACCATTAGTCACACCACACTCCTCCACCGTCTTAACCACCATCGGCATCACCCGCACCCCGTTGAACTGGTTTTCTTCCTACCTTTCTGAGCGCAGCCAATATATCCAACCAAAGTCATTTAAATCTAAACCCTACCCTGTTACCTCTGGTGTGCCTCAGGGCTCTGTCCTGGGGCCCCTACTCTTCATTATATACCTACTTCCCCTTGGCAATATTTTTCGTAAATTTAACATCCACTTTCACTGCTATGCCGACGACACCCAACTTTACCTCACTTCTGAACCCTCCTCCTCTCTCCCGCCCTCATCTCTGACTGACTGTATCACTGAAATAAAAATCTGGTTTAACCACAACTTTCTAAAACTTAACAGTAGTAAAACTGAGGTGCTCCTCGTTGGCTCTAAATTCACCATCTCAAAAAAACATAACAGTTCCCTTACCATTGACAACTCCGCTGTTTCAAACAGTGGAATCGTGTGAAGAGCCGAGGAGTAATCCTCGACAACACACTTTCCTTTCGATCGCACATCAATAACATCACCCGGATTGCCCACTTTTACCTCCGCACCATTAATCGCCTCAGCCCTTCCCTCACCCCACATTCTGCTGCAATTCTGCTCCACAGCCTGGTCACTTCCCACCTGGACTACTGCAACTCTCTCCTCTTCGGCCTCCCTCATAAAACTCTCCATAAACTACAACTGGTCCAGAATTCAGCTGCCCGCATCATAACCCGTACCAAATCCATCCACCACATCACTCCAGTCCTCCAACAGCTTCACTGGCTCCCAGTCCACTTTCGAATTCAGTTCAAAGTACTTCTCCTCACATTCAAAGCCATCCATAACCTCGCCCCTCCATACTTGTCCGATCTCATTCATGTTAGTACTCCCTCCTGTGCCCTTAGATCCTCCTCCTCCATACAACTGTCTGTCCCCCCCGCTCGACTCACCACCATGGGGAGTCGAGCGTTCAGCCGCTCGGCTCCCCGGCTTTGGAATTCACTCCCACCTGACCCCAGATTCCCTCCCCCTTTTTCAATCAAAACTCAAAACTCACCTGTTTAGACTAGCTTATCCACAATAATCAATAAGTTCTGTTTTTTTAACGGCCCATTTATCTCTTTTAGTATTTCAAATTTCCTTAAACGTTCTATACTTTCATTTTCTCACTTTTAATATGTTTAAATGTTTTAAATGATTGTACGGCGACCTTGAGTGCCAGAAAGGCGCCTTCAAATAAAATGTAGTAGTGGTAGTAGTAGTAGTAGAAAGAGACTTCACATGTTTAACCTTCATGGGAGGTGTGCAAGGAGGAAAACTTTGCTCTCCAAGAAGAAAATGAAGGCCAGACTGAAGTTTGCCGGAGTGAATGTAGACGACTAGGACTTTTGGAACAATGTTCTTTGGACAGATGAAACGAAAATTGAATTATTTGGACACCAGAACAGAGGACATGTTTGGCGTAAACCCCAATACAGAATTCCAGGAAAAGAACCTCATACCAACTGTGAAGCGTGGAGTTGGACGTGTCATGGTTTGGGGATGGTTTGCTACAGCAGGACCTGGCCAGCTCACCATCATAGAATCCACCGTGAATTCTATCGTGTATCAGAGAGTGCTTGAGGAACATGTAAGATCATCTGTGAAAAAATTAAAAGCTGAACTAGACCCTGCAACATAACAATGACCCAAAACATACCAGTAAATCCACCAAGGACTGGCTAAAAAGGAAGAAATGGAGAGTCCTGGAATGGCAGTCAAAACCCAGATCTTAATCCTATTGAGATCCTGTGGGTGGGGTGACTTTAAACGGGCTGTACATGCAAGAAACCCCTCAAACATCTCACAGCTGGAAGTATTCTGCGTTGAGGAGTGGGGCAAACTTTCTTCAGACTGATGTCAAAGACTGGTAGATAGCTACAAAAAGCGTCTCACTGAAGTTGTTTCAGCCAAAGGGGGTAACACGAGCTATTAGTTGGTAGGATGTCCTAACTTTTTCCTCGTTAGAATATGCATTTATGTTGATGTATTTGGTTTCATGAGTAAAACAAGGTTATTTTTTGTTGTTTCCCTGCAATTAAATCACTTTCTTTTCCAGAGATAAAGAAAAACAATATCAGACATTGATAAGTGAACTAGGGTTGTTCCGATCATGTTTTTTTGCTCCCAATCCGATCCCGATCGTTTTAGTTTGAGTATCTGCCGATCCCGATATTTCCCGATCCGATTGCTTTTTGTTGTTGTTCCCGATTCAATTCCAATCATTCCCGATAATTTTTCCCGATAATATACATTTTGGCAATGCATTAAGAAAAACATGAATAAAACTCGGACAAATATATACATTCAACATACAGTACATAAGTACTGTATTTGTTTATTATGACAATAAACCCTCAAGATGGCATTCATCACATTATTAACATACTTTCTGTGAGAGGGATGCACGAATAGAAAGACTTGTAATTCTTAAAGGATAAATGTGACTTTGTATATTGTGACTAAATATTGCCATCTAGTGTATTTGTTGAGCTTTCAGTAAATGATACTGTAGCCATTTAACTGTTCTGCCCAAATGCATGATGGGAAGTGCAACCATGACTGTGCGTCGTGGCACCAATTGATATATCTTTTCTGCATTGGGAAATAGCATAGGGCATTAAGAAAAAGACTACTACTAACTTTCTTCCCCACATTGCTTCTCACGATATTCTTAATTGTTGAGAGAGGGATTTTAAGGCTTTAGCCAATTAAAAAAAGGCTCCAAAGACTGTCAAAATTCACTCTACTCATTTTACGCTGCCTATTAGCTCTATATATAGGTAAAACGGTACCATTATAGATTGAACGCGACAATGCGTGAGTGGGTCGTGCAGCGCTTGCGTTACATATTTTAACGTGATTAATTAAGATAAATTTAATTACCCCCGTTAACGCAATAAATTTGATAGCCCTCCTTTAAGCCAAAACTAAAGACTCTGGATGAGTGTAAGACATTTTGTCTGTAACGTTAAATACAATTAGAAAAGGATTTAATCAAAAAAATATATATATTACAAAAGGCATGTCCGATATTTTTTTGCCGATTCCGATACTTTGAAAATGACGTGATCGGACATCTTTAATGTGAACGTTTCTTAGAAAAGAACTGAATATTTAATGGAGCGTCCTAATATTTTCACATGATTGTATGTATAACGCATGTGTGTGTGTGTAAGGCAAATTAACCTGATATTACTTATATTCAAGCAATTATTGTATTTTTTTACGGTTTGAAATTACATCCATTTTTGTTACATATTTGCTCCAAATGTAATCTGTGCAATTTACACATATTTGGTAACAAACAATCACTGTGTTGTGTGCCAAAGTCAGTGACGCCACCAGGGGGTGGCCAGGGGTGGCCGTGGCCACCCCTATAAATTGGTTGGCCACCCCCCTGGCCACCCCGTTTGCCAGTATATTGCTAGATTGTTGTAGCATCAGTTATGCATTTCATCCTAAATGAATGCATCTATTTTGTTTTGTTAAATGTAGGGCTGTCAAATTTATCGCGTTTACGGGTGGTAATTAATGTTTTGAAATGAATCACGTGAAAATATCGCAATTAACGCATTCGCAGTACGACTCATTCACGCATTGCCGCAAACAGCCTACGATGGCGCCATTTTACTTTTATACAGAGATATAAGAGGCAGTGTCAAGTGAGTGGAGCAGATACAAGCATTCATTTGGGCCGTGCTTTTAATTGGCCAAAGCTTTGTCATCCCTCCCACAGCAACTAAAAATATTGCGGGAAGCGACGTGGGGAATAATGGCAGGAGTTGCGCAGGGAAGATATATCATTTGCAGCCACCACACACGGTCATGGTTGCACCACTTCCCATCATGCATTTGGGCAGAACAGTTAAGTCGCTATAGTATCATTTGCTGAAAGCTCAACAAATACACTAGATGAAAAGATTTAGTCACAATATATAAACTCACATTTATTCTTTAAGAATTACAAGTCTTTCCATCCGTGGATCCCTTTCACAGAAAGAATGTTAATGCCATCTTGTGGATTTATTGTTATAATAAACAAATACAGTACTTATGTACAGTATGTTGAATGTATATATCCATCTTGTCTTATCTTTCCATTCCAATAATAATTTACAGAAAAATAAGGTATATTTTCGAGATGGTTTGAATTGCGATTAATTACAATTAATTAATTTTTAAGCTGTGATTAACTCGATTAAAAATTTTAATCGTTTGACAGCCCTAGTTAAATGTACACCTTATGCCTAATATATACAAAACAGAATTGTTGTGGAACTCAAAATGTTGACTAGACAGTTATGGACTATGCACATTAATCATTAGTAACATCAAATATTACACAAAGTATATCAGTAGCCGTGTCCTTAAGTCTTTTTGATAGTTTTCCTGTGACCTTTTTACTGCAATAATATAATGAAAACGTAAAATTATGGCTTTTAGTTTTGGCCAACCCAAGAATTTAAGTGGCCCCATCTGGCCACCCCTATGAAAAATTTCTGGAGGCGGCACTGGCCAAAGTCATGGCATTAGTCTCTATTATTCAGTCTTTGTTAGGTGTTTGTGAAGTTTTGTGCTCATACGCTATGTTCACTTACATCCTGTGTAACTCCTGGGGCTAAGCCCCCTCGTTCTTAAAACCTAGTGACGCCCCTGGTTTAACATGAATGAATGCTATTAACATAAATTGTGTCATCATTAATGTTTTTATCTTAATATATCATGGTAAAACAATAAGTGCGTATTCTCACATGACTGCAATAAGTTTGAATTTTAAATACATATGGCGGAAAACACTCAGGTGACTTGAAGTTCCGCTCTGAGACCCCCAATTTAGCCAACTTTCAAAATTGTCCGATATGCATGTGTGATACATCATTGGAAAGCTTAAAATCTCAGTTTTCTGGGGGAAGAAAAAATTTGAGCAGGAGGACATTTTTTTTAAAAATATATTTTTTAAACAGCAAAATCCTATCTGGAGGTGAGAGCACGCGAGAACAGAATTACAGACGCCATGACTTTAACGAGATATTATCGCGTACCTACTTTGTTTTGATCCAAAAACTCCATGTAGCATGTATCACGGAGTGTCAAGACACAGCTGTGAATGACCACAGCTGGATTTTTGGGGGGTTTTAGGGGTGAAACATGGTCATATAACAAGGGTCGCGATGCAGAAATCGCAGACATCAAGAAGTGGTCGAGATTTTCTTTTTCATATATTTAACCTTTTGAACTTTTTTTTCAAGTTTTTTTTTTTGTTTGTATCAATTATTTATCATCTAACATATCGGAGAAAATGCGACAGTAGCAAAAAAAAAAAACCAACAACTAAGCGATAGTTATGAGGTAGATATCCGGGACTTTTTTACAGACGCCATTTTTTTCATTGTGACATAATTTGTTTAAAAGTTTAAAATATGTGAGTGAATAATTTTTTTAAAGTCGTTTTTTTTTTTTTTTAAACAAATAAGAGATCAATGAATGATTCTACGCTAAAAACAACAAACATTTTGAATAATACATATAATTAATTACCTTTGTTTTATGGCTGGGTTGAAACAAAAGTGGTTGCGCGACGTCCGTAAACGGGGGTTTTCAGGGTAAAACGGACAAATTAAAAATAGTTCGGGGGCTTAATGTGCCATGAATCTGCTATGGCAGCATGTAGAGATATTGTTCTATCAAACACAACAGTTGTTTTAGCTTAAAATACAGCAGTTTCTTTTAAAGAGGAGTGGAAGACCAGAAACTGCTTTTCCAGTCTTGTCTGTGTTTTCCGCCATATCCTTATTGAATACGGCATGGTGGCCCCTGAACACGCCCCCACGGCCAGGGGGCATGTACGGGCATTGCTCCCTGTTGGTTTCAATAAAGTTGCATTCAAAAGGCCGCATCAGCACCAAGCGAGGAGGAAATTCTGGGAAATTTGGTTGCCTCACAAAAAGTCTCGTCACTTCCTGAGATGACCAATATGCGGTTTGTGACAACTTCTTTAAAAATACACAAGTCTGCAGATACTCAACATGAAGAGACGCAAGCGACAGTCGCTAGATTGACAAGAGTGGAAAAGTTGAGAAGTGGTACATTACTGAGAATGATTGGACGCCTGCTTTGGACTCAGTGGATGGACACAAAAACAAGTAAGATGCTTACATGGGAATGATGAAACAAACTAAAGATAAAAGGAACGAGCTGGACAGACAGAAGTTGTCTAATATGACCTCATTAACTGACTAGTATAACCAGTACTAGTACTATTTTGATAACCAATTAATCATTTAAGACCCTCTTCACCTTAAACTTGTCTAAATTCTTGAAATTATGAAATACATATAACTTCTCAATTGTAAATATTATCAGATTTCTTCATTATATTTCTGTAAACTCAAAGTAGGACATGGACAAAAATCTTTTTTTTTGCCAGTTTTTGGACATCTTACTGTCTAGACTAGCTTCTTAATAAGGTTGCAACAACTTATCGATGAATAAATTAATTGCCAACAAATTACAATTAAGTCAGGAAGCTGTGATGAAATGTTTTTTTTTTTAAGGAAACAGTTCCCTTTTGTCTTCATTGTCACTTACAACATGACTAAAACAACTTCAAGGTAAACAGTGAAGGTAATTGAAAAAAGTGACACTTACCCGATTAATCGTTCAATTAATTGTCCGATTAATCGATGATGAATAATCGTTAGTTGGAGCCCTAGTGACTGCCAATATTGTTAACAGTTTATTGGGCAAGTGACTATTTTATGTAATGATGGTAGAGAGTTTCCAGTAGCTAGATAAGAGTAACTAAAAAAATATTCCTATAAAAACCAGGATTACGCACCATATTTTAGGTCATTTAGGCCACAAAATTAACATCTGGTAAATAAGGGGGGCCTACTTGACCCTAAATTTGATTTAAAAAAAAACTCTCAGAACTCTCTACGTTCACCTATTTGACGTTTTAATCAGGCCATTTGGGGGCCGTAAGCAAAAGAATGCAAAGGGGCCCATATTTTTGGCCCACCATTTCGTCACAGTGTACTGTGAAACCCATACATGCAATCCAACCCATACATCCATATTTTGTATATTAATCAGATTTTGTTGCACTGCATACTTCAAACTTCTCACCCCAAATGGTTGTCAGTACTTACAGTAGATAGCGCCAAACCTTTTTCTAAAAGAGGAAAGAAAGACGTTAAGGAACAACTTTTATTTTTTTAAGCTTTTAATCAAGTATCCAAACTCACAAAAGTCTAATAAAGCAAACTGCAGTAAACCGAAAAAAAAAAAAAAATTAAACAATTGCCACATTGGGGGCCCCCAAGCGGTCAGGGGCCCTATGCAGCTGCATAGTCTGCGTATAGGCTGGGCCGGCCCTGGTTTTAATACATATGAAACCTTAAAAAAACAAAACAAAACGACGGTAATACACTCTGGTGATGGTCCCAAATAACACTCAAGTGTAGATTTTTAAAAAATGTCATAGTACAGTGATCCCTCGTTTTTCGCGGTTAATGGGATCAGAAACCGCCGCAATAAGTGCAAAACCGTGAAGTAGCGCCCCCGTAGCGCCCCCCCCCCCAAAAAAAATTGGGGGGTGTTCAATGTATTTATTCAGATTTAACGTGAGAATCGAATGATTGCTGCTCGCCTCTTCCAGTAAAAATGGATTGGTCGTCTAGCACCGTCAATCAAGTCCTATCAAGGGTTCATGCATTGAATGTAAAGATAGATAAGTGTGGTGTGTTACCTGTCTCTCCAGCGTTGCTCGCTCTCCTGCTGCTCCTGTTCACCAATCAAGCATCTTCCATCAGTCCACGCCAGTGTTCGGATTCCATCCAACGAATTTGGAGAGTGACCCGACTTACGTTGAAGGAATCTACGGAGCTCATCAAAAATTACGTGAGTTCTACATCTTCCGTGTGTCTTTTACCTGTCAAATTCCTAACGCTCTCTTTCCTTCCAGAAAGCCGCCCAGGGAGCCTTGTCAGATGTCTTCTGCAAGGCGACCCTCCAGGACATCCCCGACCCCACCATTTCTGGCCTGGAGGTTTCCGAGCGGCTGGAGAGCATCTGGGATCACATCCTCGCCTTCCGTCCTCACTTGAGGCGGGTCTACGAGCAGCAGGAGGACCTACAGGAGCCTGGTAGTCCAGTTCTGGTTCAGCTGGTGGATGTCGACCGACGCAGTCAGGACTTGGGGGCCCTAGTGCTGGCCTTCTATCGGGAGGTCTTCCCAAACCTGCAAGAGCTGGCCGAGGGGCCCGCAGTCGTGGATCCACCCGCACAGAATGTTTTCCAGCAGAAGGTCTACGGTTGCGTGGTTCTCAAGACCTACAAGGCGTTCCTGACCAATACCGCCCGGGAACTCAAGGTCCTCAAAGGGAACGTGTGCACAGTCAGGAGGAGGTTCAACTCCTTGGGATAACAAGGAATATTTGAGAAGAACTGCTTGATAAGGCTTATTTATGATATTTATATTTAATATTTATTATGAAAATGTCTAATATGTTGTAACAACAATGTAGAATAATAATATACAAGCTCTTTTGCTGTGCGAAAGAAATATATTTTTTTCAACTTAAAATTGACTATTTTGGTGAAACCAACCCTTGTTCCCATGCAGAATACTAAAGAACAGATTAAGAGGGAAATAAAATATTTTTTTCTAAAGAAAGAAGTGTAATCTTAATTCGGTTTTCTCTGTGTTTACATCAAGACAAAACCTGGAAATATCTGTCAAAATGCTCAAAATCAGCTGTCTATTCCCAAAAATTCTGGCATCGAAAGAGTTGTCAGTTCATTTCATTAATCACTGACTTCATGACATTGCTCACTTAATGTCATATTTTTATGACTGTTAATGATTGGTCACTTCTGTTAGCGCAAATTCTCCTTGCAAAATCTTTGATTAATTATTCGATTGGGTTTTTTGTCATTGTATGCTTCATTATGTCAGTAACTGATCACTTAACTCATTGGCTGCCAGTGACGGCGATGGAAGTCCAATAAATGTATTCGGGATTATGCTCACAGTTAATTTATTCCCTGCCAGACGGGTATTACTGTCAATGGCAACCAAAGAGTTATATGAATATCTTCATGAGGGTTGTCGGGAGTTAGAAGTACAGTGAGGAAAATAAGTATAAGAGCACCCTGCGATTTACAGTGGGGCAAATACAGTGCCTTGCAAAAGTATTCGGCCCCCTTGAACCTTGCAACCTTTCGCCACATTTCAGGCTTCAAACATAAAGATATAACATTTTAATTTTTTGTCAAGAATCAACAACAAGTGGGACACAATCGTGAAGTGGAACAACATTTATTGGATAATTTAAACTTTTTTAACAAATAAAAAACTGAAAAGTGGGGCGTGCAATATTATTCGGCCCCCTTGCGTTAATACTTTGTAGCGCCACCTTTTGCTCCAATTACAGCTGCAAGTCGCTTGGGGTATGTTTCTATCAGTTTTGCACATCGAGAGACTGACATTCTTGCCCATTCTTCCTTGCAAAACAGCTCGAGCTCAGTGAGGTTGGATGGAGAGTGTTTGTGAACAGCAGTCTTCAGCTCTTTCCACAGATTCTCCATTGGATTCAGGTCTGGACTTTGACTTGGCCATTCTAACACCTGGATATGTTTATTTTTGAACCATTCCATTGTAGATTTGGCTTTATGTTTTGGATCATTGTCCTGTTGGAAGATAAATCTCTGTCCCAGTCTCAGGTCTTGTGCAGATAGCAACAGGTTTTCTTCCAGAATGTTCCTGTATTTGGCTGCATCCATCTTCCCGTCAATTTTAACCATCTTCCCTGTCCCTGCTGAAGAAAAGCAGGCCCAAACCATGATGCTGCCACCACCATGTTTGACAGTGGGGATGGTGTGTTCAGGGTGATGAGCTGTGTTGCTTTTACGCCAAACATATCGTTTTGCATTGTGGCCAAAAAGTTCAATTTTGGTTTCATCTGACCAGAGCACCTT
Organism: Corythoichthys intestinalis; assembly: GCF_030265065.1. Taxonomy (NCBI): domain Eukaryota; kingdom Metazoa; phylum Chordata; class Actinopteri; order Syngnathiformes; family Syngnathidae; genus Corythoichthys; species Corythoichthys intestinalis. The sequence continues at coordinate 5,439,433 of NC_080411.1, forward strand.
CTTCCACATGTTTGGTGTGTCTCCCAGGTGGCTTGTGGCAAACTTTAAACGAGACTTTTTATGAATATCTTTGAGAAATGGCTTTCTTCTTGCCACTCTTCCATGAAGGCCAGATTTGTGCAGTGTACGACTGATTGTTGTCCTATGGACAGACTCTCCCACCTCAGCTGTAGATCTCTGCAGTTCATCCAGAGTGATCATGGGCCTCTTGGCTGCATCTCTGATCAGTTTTCTCCTTGTTTGAGAAGAAAGTTTGGAAGGGCGGCCGGGTCTTGGTAGATTTGCAGTGGTCTGATGCTCCTTCCATTTCAATATGATGGCTTGCACAGTGCTCCTTGAGATGTTTAAAGCTTGGGAAATCTTTTTGTATCCAAATCCGGCTTTAAACTTCTCCACAACAGTATCTCGGACTTGCCTGGTGTGTTCCTTGGTTTTCATAATGCTCTCTGCACTTTAAACAGAACCCTGAGACTATCACAGAGCAGGTGCATTTATACGGAGACTTGATTACGCACAGGTGGATTCTATTTATTATCATCGGTCATTTAGGACAACATTGGATCATTCAGAGATCCTCACTGAACTTCTGGAGTGAGTTTGCTGCACTGAAAGTAAAGGGGCCGAATAATATTGCACGCCCCACTTTTCAGTTTCTTATTTGTTAAAAAAGTTTAAATTATCTAATAAATGTTGTTCTACTTCACGATTGTGTCCCACTTGTTGTTGATTCTTGACAAAAAAATTAAATTTCATATCTTTATGTTTGAAGCCTGAAATGTGGCGAAATGTTGCAAGATTCAAGGGGGCCGAATACTTTTGCAAGGCACTGTAAGTATTTAGTCAACCACTAATTGTGCAAGTTCTCCCACTTGAAAGTATTAGAGAGGCCTGTAATTGTCAACATGGGTAAACCTCAACCATGAGAGACAAAATGTGGAAGAAAAAAAAAAAAAGAAAATCACACTGTTTGATTTTTAAATAATTATAATAAGTATTTGGTCTATACCAAAAGTTCATCTCAATACTTTGTTATATACTCTTTGTTGGCAATAACGGACGCCAAACGTTTTCTGTATCTCTTCACAAGCTTTTCACACACTATTGCTGGTATTTTGGCCCATTCCTCCATGCAGATCTCCTCTAGAGCAGTGATGTTTTGGGGCAGTCTTTGGGCAACACAGACTTTCAACTCCTTTCACAGATTTCCGATGAGGTTGAGATCTGGAGACTGGCTAGGCCACTCCAGGACCTTGAAATGCTTCTTACAAAGCCACTCCTTTGTCGCCCTGGCTGTGTGTTTGACATCATTGTCATGCTAAAAGACCCAGCCACGTCTCATCTTCAATGCCTTTGCTGATGGAAGGAGATTTTCACTCAAAATCTCTCGATATATGGCCCCATTCATTCTTTCCTTTACACAGATCAGTCGTCCTGGTCTCTTTGCAGAAAAACAGCCCCGAAGCATGATGTTTCCACCCCCATGCTTCACAGTGGGTATGATGTTCTTCGGATGCAAATGAGTATTCTTTCTCCTCCAAACACGAGAACCTGTGTTTCTACCAAAAAGTTCTATTTTGGTTTCATCTGACCATAACACATTCTCCCAGTCCTCTTCTGGATCATCCAAATGCTCTCTAGCAAACCGCAGACGGGCATGGACGTGTACTTTCTTCAGCAGGGGGACACGTCTGGAAGTGCAGGATTTGAGTCCCTAGTGGCGCATTGTGTTACTGATAGTAGCCTTTGTTACTGTGGTCCCAGCTCTCTGTAGGTCATTCACTAGGTCCCGTCATGTGGTTCTGGGATTTTTGCTCACTGTTCTTCTTATCATTTTGACACCACGGGGTGAGATCTTGCATGGAGCCCCAGATCGAGGGAGATTATCAGTGGTCTTGTATGTCTTCCATTTTCTAATAATTGCTCCCACAGTTGATTTCTTTACACCAAGCGTTTCAGTCAGATTCAGTCTTCCCAGCCTGGTGCAGGTCTACAATTTTGTCTCTGGTGTCCTTCGACAGCTCTTTGGTCTTGGCCATAGTGGAGTTTGGAATGTGACTGACTGAGATTGTGGACAGGTGTCTTTTATACCGATAATGAGTTAAAACAGGTGCCATTCATACAGGTCACAAGTGGAGCATCGTTAGACCTCGTTAGAAGAAGTTAGACCTCTTTGACAGCCAGAAATCTTGCTTGTTTGTAGGTGACCAAATACTTATTTTTCACTCTAATTTGGAAATACATTCTTCAAAAATCAAACAATGTGATTTTCTGTTTTTTTTTTTTCCACATTCTTGTTGGTTGAGGTTCAACCATGTTGACAATTACAGGCCTCTCCAATATTTTCAAGTGGGAGAACTTGCACAATAAGTGGTTGACTTAATACTTATTTGCCCCACTGTAGGTGCTTGTCCACTGTGAGAAACAATCTAAAGAAATATATATTTTTAACAATTTATTTGTGTTATATTGCTAAAAAATAACTATTTGAACAGAACCTGTCTATTAGCTAGAATTGTGATCCTCAAAGACCTGTTAGTCGCCTTTAAAAAGTCCAACAAATGAGTGGTGGTAGATTTTTTTGTTTTTGACTTTTTGACCTGTTTGAAACGATTAGCTGCAGATAAACACCTGTCCACCCCATACAATCAGGAAAAATCCAATTACTTTCATGGTCAAGGTATAAGAGCCGTCCTAAGACACCGTAGACAGAACTGTAGACCTCTACAAGGCTGGAAAGGGTTACAGGGCAATTGCCAAGCAGCTTGGTGATACAAGATCCACCGTTGCAGCCATTATTAGAAAATGGAAGAAATCAAACGACTGTCAATCTCCCTCGGACTGGGGATCCATGCAATATCTACCTCGTAGGGCCTCAATTATCCTATGAATGGTGAGGAATCAGCCAAGAACTACGCAGGAGGAGCTGGTCAATGACCTCTAAGGAGCTGGAACCACCATTTCTAAGGTTACTGTTGGAAATACACTAAGCCGTCATGGTTTAAAATCATACATGGAATTGAAGGTTCCCCTGCCATAGTCTTCATAAAATATTCACGGGACATGGGGCTCGAGCCCAATTAATGGGGGCTTGCATAGTTGGCGTGGCCATCAAAGCTGACCGAGTGGAATCACAAAGAGCTTTTTCCGTTGAAAATTCTTGTGAATAAATGCTTAAATAGCTGAATTCGTTATAGATATGGACGTAAAACAGTCTCGTTTCTTGGTTAAAAGCACAAAAAACAAACATGGAGTTAGCATTTATTTTACGGAAATATTGCGAACTATGATGCTAGTCAGTTAGCAAAAGTAGCGCCCGCCTTATGAAATCAGAGCTTTTCCAGTGAAAATTCTTGTGAAGACATGCTTAAATCCCTGAATTATTTATAGATATGGATGTAAAACAGTCTTGATTCTTGGTTAAAAGCAACAACAACAAAAAAAATGCAGTTAGCATTTATTTCACGAAAATATTGCGAACTATGATGCTACTCAGTAAGCAAATGTAGCGGCCGCCTGATGAGAACAAAGCGTTGAAAATTTTCGTGAATAAATGCTGAAATCCCTCAATTCTTTATAGCTATGGATGTAAAACAGTTTCGATTCTTGGTTAAAAGCAAAAAAAAAAACGTGCAGTTTGCATTTATTTTATGTAACTATTGCGAACTATGATGCTAGCCAGTTAGCAAACGTAGCGGCCGCCTTATGAAAACAACTTTTCCGGTGAAAATTATTGTGAATAAATACTTAAATCCCTGAACTCTTTATAGATATGGACGTAAAACAGTCTGGATTCTTGGTTAAAAGCAAAGGTTAAAAGGCTTGCATAGTTGGCGTGGCCATCAAAGCTGACCGAGTGGAATCACAAAGAGCTTTTTCCGTTGAAAATTCTTGTGAATAAATGCTTAAATAGCTGAATTCGTTATAGATATGGACGTAAAACAGTCTGGATTCTTGGTTAAAAGCAAAAAAAAAAAAAAAAAAAAAAACGTGCAGTTAGCATTTATTTTACTTAAATATGTCTAAGTACGATGCTAGTCTGTTAGTCAATGTGGCAGCAGCCTTACAACAAAAAGCTTTTTACGTTCTTGTGAATAAATGCTTAAATCCCTGAATTCTTTATAGATATGAACGTAAAACAGTCTCAATTCTTGGTTAAAAGCAAAAAAAAAAAAAAAAAACATGCAGTTAGCATTTATTTCACGTAAATATTGCGAACTATGATGCTAGTCAGTTATCAAATGTAGCGGCCGCCTTATAAAAACAGCTTTTCCGGAAAATTATTGTGAATAAATGCTTAAATCCCTGAATTCTTTATAGGTATGGACGTAAAACAGTCTGGATTCTTAGTGAGAAGCAAAAAAAAACAACAAAAAACGTGCAGTTAGCATTTATTTTAAGTAAATATGTCAAAGTACGATGCTAGTCTGTTAGTCAATGTGGCGGCAGCCTTACAACAAAAAGCTTTTTACGTTGAAAATTCTTGTGAATAAATGCTTAAATCCCCGAATTCTTTATAGATATGAATGTAAAACAGTCTCGATTCTTTGTTAAAAGTGCAAAATAACAGGCAGTTAGCATTTATTTTACATAAATATGTCGAAGAATGACGCCAATGCTGTCGCGGTTAATTTCTCCCATTTTTTTTTTCACGTTTCAAAATGCATGCATGGTACGAAAAATATAATAATTACCTTGACTCCTCAAACAAATCACTCCTGAAACAATCCTTCCTGTTTGTACAGTATGTGGTACAGCTTTCGTACTTTTTCAATCTAAATTCGGCGTTAGATCGCTGCGAGTGTGGGATGGCCCCCTACTTGAATGCGTGTCGCAGTGTATGTCGACTGTGACACGTCAATATAATTATGAAGTCTATGCCCCTGCTTAAACAAGCACATGTACTGGCCCATTTTCAGTTTGCCAATGACCATTTTGATGATCCAGAGGAGTCATGGAAAAAGTCATGTGGTCATATAAGATTAAAATGGAACTTTTTTGTCTTTATTCCAGTCATGGTGTTTGGACTAATAAGAATGATGCGTACCAACCCAAGAACACCATCACTACTGTGAAGCATGAGGGTGGTAGCATCATGCTTTTGGGGGTGTTTTCCTGCACATGGGACTGGACGACTGCACTCTATTAAGGAGATGATTACCAGGGTCATGCATTGTGAGATTTTGGGGAATAATGAAAATGAAAAAATGGGTTGTGACTAGGTCTTCCAACATGACAATGGCCCGAAGCAGACAGCCAGAATTACCATGGAGTGGCTTCGTAAAAAGCATATCAAGGTTCTGGAGTGGCCTAGCCAGTCTCCAGACCCAAACCCAATAGAAAATCTTTGGAGAAAGCTCCATCTCCGTGTTTCTCAGTGACAGCGCAGAAAGTGGTGCAAAATCCCTGCTGCAGTCTGTGCAAACCTGGTGAAATGTTACAGAAAACGTTTGACCTCTGTAATTATAATCAAAGGCTGTATCAAATATTAACATTAATTTTCTCAGAGGTTTAAATAGTTATTTGCAGCAGTGTAATACAAATAAATTGTGAAAAAATTGTCTCTCACAGTGGACCTTCCATGAAAATTTCAAACCCGCACATCATTTCTAAGAGGGAGGACTTGCAAAATCGCAGGGTGTTCAAATACTTATTTTCCTCAATGTATATGAATCCAATTACAAATACTTTGTAGATTTCGGAGGCCTTTAGCGTTCACCACAAAAATGGTTTCTTAGGTCAAATACCGACTTTTCGTCACTGATCACTTAATTGAAATAAAACAAAAAACAATCACATTGTGCTGTAGGTGTCATGTGTTGCGCCTGATGGACTGAAAAAGAAAATCAGGAAGCGTGTGGCGACGTCTGACTGTGTGATGGCATGCGTTGTGCACAAGGAAAGCTGTCTGGACGCTCATCGGTCACACGCCAGCACGCCGTTATTTTGGATGGATGACTACTTGTGCGTCAATGGACACTTCGGAAGTCAACGCACTGATGCAACGAGTCGTCTATTTTGCCCCTCCCATTTGGACTAACATTGTCAGCAAGTTTTTATACATGGAATATTGATGAATTCAATGCTTTAATTAGAAAACGTGATGTTTGGTTTGTCATTAGTATTGACTGAGTTTTGGTTTATGTTGTATCCAATTGGAATGAATTGATTTAAATGCATGAATTACAATTGTATGAAATGAATATACGGTAGTTGTATTATAAAATACAAATGAATTTTCCTTTCAAAAGTACTTACGACTAGAGATGTCCCGATCGATCGGCATCCCGATCACGTCATTTTCAAAGTATCGGAATCGGCAAAAAAAATATCGGACATGCCTTATTTTTTTTATATATATATATTTTTAAATAAATCATTTTCTAATTGTATTTAACGTTACAGACATAATATGTTACACTCATCCAGAGTCTTTAGTTTTGGCTTAAGGTAGGGTTATCAAATTTATCCCGATAATGGCGGTAATTAATTTTTAAAAAATTGTATCACGCTAAAATATTTAACGCAATTAATGCATGCGCTGCACGACCCACTCACGCAATGTCGCGCTCAAATCTGTAATGGCACCGTTTTACCTATATAGAGAGCTAAAAGGCAGCGTAAAATGAGTAGAGTGAATTTTGGAAACTTTTGGAGCCTTTTTTTAATTGGCTAAAGCCTTACAATCCCTCTCCCTACGATTAGAGCTATCGTGGGAAGCAATGTGGGGAAGCAAAGTAGAAATTGATCTTTTTCTTAACACCCTATGTTTTTTTCCCAACGCAGAGAAGATATATCAATTGGTAGCACTACGCACAGTCATGGTTCCACTTCCCATCATGCATTTGGGCATGGCTACAGTATCATTTACTGAAAGCTCAACAAATACACGAGATGGCAATATTTAGTCACAATATACAAAGTCACATTTGTCCTTTAAGAATTACAAGTCTTTCTATCCGTGGATCCCTCTCACAGAAAGAATGTTAATAATGTAAATGCCATCTTGAGGATTTATTGTCATAATAAACAAATACAGTACTTATGTACTGTATGTTGAATGTATATATTCGTCCGAGTTTTATTCATTTTTTTCTTAATGCATTGCCAAAATGTATGTGATCGGGAAAAATTATCGGGAATGATTGGAATTGAATCGGGAGCAAAAAAAAGCAATCGGATCGGGAAATATCGGGATCGGCAGATACTCGAACTAAAACGATCGGGATCGGATCGGGAGCAAAAAAACATGATCGGAACAACCCTACTTACGACAACTGGTGTCGATGGCAGTCAGTGAGTTTGGCATTTCCCAAGGTTAATAAATTCAAAGCAACACTACGTAACTTTTCAACCTAGTCATGTGAAAAAATTTGGACACCCCATTAAATATTCAGTTCTTTATTAAGAAATGCTCACATATCAATGTCTGATCTTGTTTTTCTTCCTCTCTGGAAAGAAAGTGATTTAACCCTTTAACACCAAATGTGTCGGCGGCGACGTGTTTACGCATATCATCTCTGAAGCCTCGTCACGCTGTAATTACGTCACCCATGTGCCGCTGGTTGCTCTCATTTGAAAGTGCGGAAGTTGATGTCCACACCAGTTTTTATTTGAAGTCAATCGACCAAGTAAAACGGGAGATAATGTGATTTGAGTTTTATAGTTTTGTTGCACTCATAAATAAGCATTAAAACGCTGCATGGACCATGTGTTTATCTCCATATTTCCATCATTTCTTGTCCTTTTTCAAAACAGAAAGCAGCACATAAGACTACATATCCCAAGAGCCGTTGTGAGGTCAAGAAGGACGAACCTAATGTGAACATTTTTAATAAATTGCCGAGCGAGGCGCCACCTAAGCAAAGGGAGGCATGCGAAGCGAGCACCGGCTGGTTAGATTGAGCGAGCGACTTTGAAACGTGCGGAATGTATCGAAAACTAAATTTAGCGCTAGCTAATGCATTATTTCATTAACTCAAGGAAGAGGATGAGACGTTTTTGTCGTTGTTTTCCTCGGATGAGTCGGCGTCTCGGCGAGTAAAAGTGACAGCGCGCAAACGGCGGAAGACTGGGCTGTGCGACGTGTGTGACGTAGCTACGTGTCCTGTTCAAGAGGGAACTTAATTATTGAGTCGAAGAAAAAAAAAAGTCGCTTGCCTGAAAAAATTGAACTGAACTACTTGTCATTATTTTTAAATACTTTTTTCAAGGTTATATTTTATTTTTTTCATTATCAATCTTTTCAATTTGTATATGGATGTGTGTTCGAGAAGCCTGATTGCATGTGTATACTTTTAATATGGTGATGGGTACAATACCCAACCTCACAAAGAGATATCCTCTAAACCCTTTTTGTGTAAGATTATGTATATATATATATTTTTTTTAATTCTATTTTGCACTGTATATAACATGTTTTGACCATAGTATGTGTAAAGGCCAAAAAAGCCTTTGACCATACCTGCTGTTTGTGTTGAATTGTCAAACAGAAAACTATTCAGTCTTATCTTTTTCTATTGAATGTCTATGCTAACAAGTTGAATAAATATTATCAAGCTTCAAAACGGTTGGTCGAGCATGTTTGGTTGTCAACTGGACATCAACATGACAAATTTTGTGTGGCTGTCAAACGATTACAATTTTTAATCGAGTTAATCAGAGCTTAAAAATTAATCGGTTTGAATTGTGATTAATTACATCTATAAAATATGCCATATTTCTCTGTAAATTATTGTTGGAATGGAAAGATAAGACACAAGATATACACAGACACAGATATATATACATCCAACATACTGTACATAAGTACTGTATTTGTTTATTATAACAATAAATCAACAAGATGACATTAACATTAACATTCTGTTGAAGCGATCCATGGATAGAAAGACTTGTAGTCCTTAAAAGATAAATGTTAGTACAAGTTATAGAAATTTTATATTAAAACCCCTCTTAAATGTTTTCGTTTTAACAAAATTTGTAAAATTTTCAATCAAAAAATAAACTTCGTAGTTCGCCATTGTTGATGTCAATAATTACACAATGCTCATGGTGCTTTAACCCATAAAATCAGTCGCACCCAAGCGCCAGCAGAGGGCGACAAAACTCCAAAAAACACAAGTAACAAGTGGCCATGACTTTTGCTGTCATTTTAATCTGTTTGTGCGGGGCATGTGCGTTAATTGCGTCAAATATTTTAACGTGATTAATTAAAAAAAAAAATTACCGCCCGTTAACGCAATAATTTTGATAGCCCTAAAATTTTGAAAAAAGATTTTGGGATTTTTTTTTTGTCTTTTTGGGTCCAAAATGTTGATTATAACTGGTAAGTGAAGAAAACAACAGTTTGGACATGGAGGTTATGTTGTCCTGAAAAAAAGGACCCAACCTGGCCATTGTGAACAATTTTTTCTTTGAAATATAAAGGCAACATTAAAGGGATGCAAATTCAGCCAAAATAGGCTTAGGTGTTAAAGGGTTAATTTCAGGTAAACAACAAAAAATAACATTGTTTTACTCATTAAATCAAATATATCAACAAAAATGCATATTTTGGGGAAAAAGTTAGGACCAAAACTGAAATGTTACCAAGTGTTAAGAATTTAAAAAATATCGATGTAATAAATGGTCATTAATATAAAACTAAATTTTGTTTTATTTTTAAACAACATAATTTTCTCCTATGTCAACACTAGAATAGAGTGGTTAAACATAATATTACGAAATAATTCCTAAAAAACGTATATCAAAACATTTTTAAAAAGCAAATTTAAATATATTAAATATATGAATTTGCGGTTCTTAATCATGTTTCAATAGTTCTATTAGTGAGCTAGACAAAAAAATCATAACATGCTTATTAATAATGAATAATAATAAGATTATTTTAATGGTTAAAAAATGTAATTTACATTTTCAGTAATCTTGATTTGCCGTTGAAATAACCAGTACATGCGAGACTCCTACACAATCTGACAACATCCACATTGGAGAGGTGTACCTAATTAAGTGACCTGACCCGCAAATTACTATATAGGTCATCAAATTTTGGCATTACGTAAGCGGTCGTTTCGGATCACAAGCTGTCTGGAAACTGGAAGTGGGCTGAATCAAGTTCCCTTTAAAAAAAAAAAACTTGTTGGTATTTAAAGACACACAGTCTTAACAGGACAAAGGTCAGTCTCAGCTTCTTGGTTGAATCTGAAGAGACTCCGTACAATGGTACCTCTACTTAAGAACGTCTCTACATACAGAATTTTCAGGTTATGCCACACCTCAAGGGGAAAATATTGCCTCTTGTTACCAAAGATATTTCAGGATATGAAAGGCAAAAATAAAGTAAGGCTGGTACTCGCAACTCCCAGAGTTTACTATACAGTCCCTGACAAAAGTCTTGTCGCTTATCCATTTTGTAGAAACAATTTCTAATAACCTGACTTTTAATTATTCAATTGGTTTCAGAAATGGCTCATATGAAAGCTAAGACCCTCCCAAATGATGTTTAATGTTCAAAAATATATTTGTTTTAGGGCTGTAAAACGATACATTTTTTAAAATCGAGTTAATTACAGCTTAAAAATTAATTAATTGCAATTCAAACCATCCAAATAATATGACATATTTTTCTGTAAATTATTGTTGGAATGGAAAGATAAGACACACAACGGATATATACATTCAACATACTGTACACAAGTACTGTATTTGTTTATTATAACAATCAACAAGATGGCATTAACATTATTAACATTCTCTTAAAGCGATCCATGGATAGAGAGACTTGTAATTCTTAAAAGATAAATGTTAGTCCAAGTTATATAAATTTTATATCAAAACCCCCTCTTAATGTTTTCGTTTTATCAAAATTTGTAAAATTTTCAATCAAAAAATAAATAGCTCGCCATTGTTGATGTCATTACACCATGCTCACTCCCCAAACCCATAAAATCATTTGGACCCAAGCGCCAGCAGAGGGCGCCAAAAAACAAGTAAAAAGTATCAAGCGGACATTACACTGCTGTCATTTTAATCTGAGCGGGGCATGTGTGTTAATTGCGTCAAATATTTTAACGTGATTAATTTAAAAAATTAATTACCGCCCGTTAACGCGATAACTTTGACAGGCCTAATAATTACACAATGCTCATTGTGCTTAAACCCATAAATTCAGTTGCACCAAAGCGCCAGCAGAGGGAGACAAAAAACACAAGTAACAAGTGGACATGTCACTGTGCTGTCATTTTAATCTGTTTGAGCGGGGCATGTGCGTTAATTGCGTCAAATATTTAAACTAGATTAATTTTTTAAAAATTAATTACCGCCCGTTAACGCTATAATTTTGACAGCCCTACTAATAACCTGACTTTTAATTCTTCAATTGGTTTCAGAAATGGCTCACATGAAAGCTAAGACCCTCCCAAATGATGTTGAACGTGCAAAAATATAAGTGTTTCAATGAAAAAAGATTTAACATTTAATGAAGACATAAAGGTCAAATTTTGGCAAGACAAAAGTTTTGTCGTCTACAGAAAGTCATGTGAAAAATGAACAAAATACAAAAACATGTTACATAACATAAGCGTATTAAGTAGTGGTGCTGTGAGATCCAAATTTAATATTTTGTATGACTTCCATGGGCTTCGGCAAAGATTCATACCATTGTTTGATAAAGTCATCAGGAACATCAAAGAAAGCAGTCTTGCATGCCTCCCAGAGTTCATCAACATTCTTGGGTTTCGTCTTTCATGCTTCCTCTTTCATCCTGTTCATGTCTGGTGACTGGGCTGGCCAGTCCTGGAGGATCTTGATCTTTTTTGCATTGAGGAACTTTGAGATAGAGATTGAAGTATGCAATGGAGCACCATCCTGCTGCAGAATTTGTCCCTTTTTATGGTTAGGAATGTAAGAGGCAGCTAATGATAATATGATGATAATGAAGTAATCAGTAAAGTAACTAGATTACTTTTTTGAGACGTAATCAGTAATTAAATTACTTTTTCAAGTAATCTGTGGCAACACTGACGCCGGCACACATGCATATCTAATAAGAACAATCTACTACTATCTACTAGATTTACATACACAAGTGTTAGCAACAAGCCTTATAAAAAGCTTGTGTAGCATAATCCTTTTCCACCGATATTTATTGTTCATTTATTTATTCTACGTAGTTCTTCACAGCGCCTCTTTGTATTTGACAAGTTGCGTCGCCCAGCAAAAAAAAAAAAAAAAACCTGGGCTCTACAGTCCCTGACAAAAGTCTTGTCGCTTATCCATTTTGTAGAAACAATTGCTAATAACCTGACTTTTAATGATTCAATTGGTTTCAGAAATGGCTCATATGAAAGCTAAGACCCTCCCAAATGATGTTGAATGCGCAAAAATATATTTGTTTCACAGAAAAAAAAGATTTATCACTGAATGAAGACATAAAGGGCAAATTTTGGCAAGACAAACGTTTTGTCGCCTACAGAAAGTAGTGTGAAAATTGAACAAAAAATGTACTTCAAATACAAAAATATGTTACATTACATAAGCGAATTAAGTAGTGGTGTTGTGCGATCCAAATTTAATATTTTGTATGACTTCCATGGGCTTCGGCAAAGATTCATACAATTAATTGATGAAGTCATCAGGAACATCAAAGAAAGCAGTCTTGCATGCCTCCCAGAGTTCATCAACATTCTTGAGTTTCGTCTTCCATGCTTCCTCTTTCATCCTACCCCAGACATGCTCAATGATGTTCATGTCTGGTGACTGGGCTGGCCAGTCCTGGAGGATCTTGATCTTCTTTGCCTTGAGGAACTTTGAGGTAGAGATTGAAGTATGCGATGAAGCACCATCCTGCTGCAGAATTTGTCCCTTTTTACGGTTAGGAATGTAAGAGGCAGCTAAGATTTGTTGATATTTCAGACTATTTATGTTGCCTTCCACTCAGCAGATCTCTCGCACACCCCCATACTGGACGTAACCCCAGACCATGATTTTGCCACCACCAAACTTCAGTTTTCCGAGTGAATCTCAGATCCATGCAGGCTCCAGTAGGTCTCCTGCAATATTTGCAGCGACTGTGATGTAATTCAATGGAAGATTCATCTGAAAAATCCACCTTTTCCAGCGTCCATCCTTTTGACAGTCTGTGGGCCTTGGCAAATGCCACATGGTTTTTTAATTGTCATTTGTTTAATGCTGGTTTCTGGGCACTGATTCGACCATGGAGGCCATTTCTAGACAGAATGTTCTGGTTGACACAGGGACTTCAGGTGACCAGGTCTCGTGGAGCTCTGCTGCAGTGGAAAAAGGGATAGCTTTAGATTTTCCAGCCAACAACCGGTCGTCCCGAGCAGTTGTCTTGCGGGGTCTGCCTGGCCTGGGCTTGTCAAAAACATCTCAAGTCTGTTAATGTCTTTTTTTTAAATCCTCTGTACCTGACACTGATACACATTGAAGGTGTCTGCCACATCTGCAGAGGATCTGGTCTTCAGGCTCCTCATGATAATTAACACTTCAGATTCCTTCAGGTCTCAGAAGGAATCTTAGGCATCTTGTCAGAGGTCAGGTTGCAGTTGATGTAGCAGTCTAGTGCACTGGGGTACTTTTTAAACACACCTGAGAGTTAATTGATCCATTATTGGTATCAGGTGAAGCTCTAATCTGGGATTGTGTCCATCATTTGACAAGGCGACAAGATTTATGTAAAATTGACTCAATGGGCTTTACCAAGCTGTAAACATCAGAACACTTTTCAACAGTTTTGTTTGACACCAAAATGTTATTCCAAAACCTGTTGAGATTAAAATTATCCATTTCTTGAAAGAAAATATTGATTACAAATATATTAAAGGGACACTTCAGGTCCATGTGTATGCAAGCGACAAGACTTTTGGCAAGTTCTGTAGAGCAGTTTTTCAACCGGTGTGCCGCGGCACGCGGTAGTGTGCTGTGAGAAATTATCTAATGTCGCATTTAGATATATAAATTTTGTAATGTCCGTAACCGTGCGGGCCCTTGAAGGGGCCAACAGACTGCAGAGTGGTGACGTAACGGGAAGCAAGCTAGGAGAGAGGGAGAACGGCGTGAGAGCGAAGTTAGCAGTCGCATGTTGCGGCTGCCGCTGTTATTTTATTATTTTCAATTGTTGCCACAATAAAGTGGGAAAAGTCATCACCGACTCCTCTCCTTTCTATTTCCCCATTCGGTGCTGTTACAATATTTTTTTACGTCGTCGGGCGGAGTTGCAGTAGGAAGGAGTAGAAAGTTCTCGGTCGTGTCGCGTTCAAAAACTGCTCGGATTTCTAGCAATCAACGACCTTGCTGTCCGAAAATATGTGGACCCCAGGACGTCTACTGCACATTATTTGGTTAGACTCGTCATGTGTCAATATACTTGAAAGTGTCCTTTCTATTTTATCCATATGTGACAGCCGTCAATCCTCCTCCTGTGTTTTATTCCAACACATTGTCAACAACAGCAAAATGGCTGACGGCTAGAAATCCTTCTTGAACGCGACACGAGCAGCTCTCCTAAACTAGGGTGACCAAACGTCCTCTTTTGCCCGGACAAGTCCTACTTTCACGTAGTATCCTCGTGGTCCGGGCGGGTTTTATAAATTCATAAAAATGTCCGTTTTTTTATGATTTTTAACGGGACCAATTAGAAGAGAATCCCTCCGGCCGCTGGGTGGCAGCAGTTGTAATGGCTTCTACTAGAAGGGAGGGAAGGAGTAGTTCTTCTTGTTTTTGTTGGCAGTTTACCCCTATCATGAGGCATTACCGCCATCTACTGGGTTGACGATTTGGCCACAACGCCTGAAGTTTTTACGATAAATGCGTACATATTGGCAACTGTTGACTTCTGTCGGAGCTTGGACTGTAAAATCCCGTTAGGTGTCGCATCGTTGCACTGCCGATGATTGTAAACTTTTATAGCAAAGTTTGATTTTTGCCTCAGCTAGCTATCCGTAAGCTAAACCGCGCTAGGCATTATGGGAAACATAGTTTTTAACTGCTACGTCTGGAAACATGCTGGTTGAATAGTTTGTCAGTTTATTTCGGTTTTTGTTTGTGTGCAATCTAAAACATTGAATGAGAATATCAATTGAATGGGAATAACAATTTGTCAAGGATAATTGTCGTGATGGTAATTTATAAAAATGTTTAGTTGGAACTTGGCACATAGCCTACTGTGTGTATGTGTATTGACTGGACTACATTTCTATTGGTCTGCATTATAGATTATACGTATATACCTGTATGTATATATATATATATTTTTTTTTTAAAGTCCTTATTTATTTATTTATTTTTTTTCAAACTGCATTTTCCCATCCAGAGTGAGGGGGCACACTTTAAATATATTAAAGTGATATAGGCTTCTTTGAGTGAACTTCGAATAAAATTCCAGTATCTTGAGGCCGGGCTGAGTGTCCTCTTTTTTGGAAATCAAAATATGGTCACCCTACCTAAACGTCATCTCCAAACTAAACATCCGTCACTTCAAAACTACTCGATGAACTATTTTGTTCGCCATTGTGAAAACACAGAAAAACAGGCAACTTTTTTGATAAAAACTACGAAGATAAATGAGAAAGCACTCATAGGCAGTTACCTTGCTGCTAAATCCAAAAAGTCCCACACCGTGACAGAGACATTATTACTACCTGCCTGCAAAGCCATTGTCTGCGAGATGCTCGGCCCTGATGTGGTTAAAGATATCGCTCAAGTCCCCCTGTCTGGTAATTCTGATCTTTTTCAAGCCTAACCGCTATTAAAATATATATATAAATAAATAAAAACAGACTGAGAGCTGTTGAAGAATAAGGATATCGATTTTGTGTTCATCTAAACAGGCTGAAGTATACATACTGAGAAATTATTGAATAATTAAATATACTGTACAGAAAATAATTTTATAACATTTTTGGTTTGTGGTGTGCCGCGAGATATTTTCCAAAGTAAAAACGTGCCCCGAGTCAAAAAAGGTTGAAAAACACTGCCGTAGAGGTAACACTGTATTTGTAATTTGTTAGTTCCATTTCTGTCCTGCAGAGGGCAGCAAACAACAACTCTTTCTCCAGAGAGAGTGTCAACCCAGGCAAGTTCAGCTAATGAGATAACTTTACATTCATTTCATAATTGATCACACACAAGGCTCCACTTTATTTTCAAATTGTATTTATTGTTGAAAAAATGTGTAAATATGATTTATTGCTATTTGATGAGAGACCCGATAATAACCCCGATAGCGTTCACTGTCTAATCAAACAATGTTTGCTTAACGAGTCTTTTCAACATTTGCATATAATCACAGTTGTTTTGATTTACGCTATTATTGCTAACATCACCACAGCACCAACCGGTATGATAACAATGTAAGAATATACATGTTTTGTATGAATTTGCATAGATTTTCAAGTAAAGGTCTTGCAGCGTATATGGCTTTTAGAGGCTTGGACTGGATATTTGGATGTCGAAAAATGCAAAATGTCAGCCAGGCTGGGCGTCAGTGACCGTTTAGTTGGAACACTATATATGATGTGCTCATTTTTGTTTGATGTAGTGATTAAAAGTGCACCCAAAAGATATTTTTTAGTCAAAAAAAAAAAATATATATCAGAACTGTGAGCCGGATGTGCTAACCACTCATCCACCGTGCCGGCTGTGATAATAAAAACTTTTGAAAAATAAATAAAATGGAATAAAATTATACTTTTAATTTTGCTAAATTGTTAAATTAAAATATGGCCAAAATATCATGACTTTTTAAAGGGATCCACGGATAAAAAGACTTGTAGTTCTTAAAAGATAAACATTATTAAGATGTAAAATAATTTGATATGAAAACCCCTCTTGACGTTTTCGTTTTTATACAAACTGTAAAATTTATTTAACTAGTAGTAGTTTACCATCGTTGTTGATATCGCATCACTTGGTTACGCTGCCGGCCTTTCAGAGTATAACTCTTAGCGACACAAAAATGTCATCTGTTCAACCCTTTCAATTTGAACCCGGGAGGAACATTAATGAGCAGGACAGCAATGTCGATATTACACAAAACGAGCAGTAAAAGCAAAATGAACAGGAAAGACGGGATGAGACGAGATGAGAGTAAAAAAAAAAACTGCGTTCTGCCAAAATGTGCTACAAAAGACGAATTTGACATACAAAATAATACCGTGTGCTTTCAGCTTGTTTTGTTTAGATGCATACAGACAAAACATACTAAAGATGCCTGAATATTTAAACGTAGAAATATATATATTAAAAAAAAAAAAAAGGGTTGTTTAAATACGCTAAGTGACTCATGTGGTCAACAGATCAACAATCTGCTTTAAAGCTACCACAAAAAAACACAATGCTTAAATGTATGAGAGGGAAACACATGCAAAAAAAGACTCAAAAAAACACAAGTAGTAAGTACTAGCCGCTTTTAACCACTACGCGCATGTGTTGAACATCTTGCCGCGTAGGAATCGCAGTAACCCGGTAGTGTTCGTCGAGTGACAGTGACAAACTACATCATCACCCCGAGCGTCCATTGCGCGCATAAAACATGGCGCCCTCCGTAGGTAAAAACATGTACTAACTATTATAGATTTTTAAATCAATGGGAATATTTGTGTTTCTAATAACATATTTTCGTAAAAGAGAAAAATTGTGGCTTATTAAAGCTTACAAGTCTTTAAGTCCGAGGTTCCCTTAGTTTAAACTAGAGGTGCACGATAATTATCGGTCCGATAATAGGAATTATGACGTCATCCCAATAACTCCAATAACATTATATATTATCGGGCCAATTAATAATATTTTTGGCACGGTGTCGGATTGGGATGTGAGCGTTTGTTTCCACTCCTGTTTTGCCAGTATGCAAAATTATGTTAGTGTTCTAGAGGCTGTATTTTTCCTTCAATTAGTTATAAACCTTACTATGGCAACTAGCAAATGTTTGCATTTTACAGTGTTATGTTTACGTTTAAGTTCTTGAGAGGCCTTTTAGTTATTGATAGGCTTGCTGTTCTATAATTGCCAGGTTAAGAAAGTTGTTTCATGGACCAAGACAACAAAAGTCTCCTCTCCTGTGGCACCAAATGTTTTATTTGCTGACAAAGCACAATACATGTTGGGTCTATGTTTGTTTTAGATCAGTGCTCATTGTTCAGGGCAACACATCGTCAATGATATGACTGATTGATTGTGATTGAGTCAAATTATATTTATTCGAAAAAAAATAATATGGACACTTTTTTTAGGTCAAAAGTGTTCTTGTTTTTGTTTTGTTCATTATAATAATGTTCATGTCATCATAAAAATTGCGGTTTGGTCAAAGACAAATCTATGCTGAATCAACCACTAGTATTTTTGACCTACAAGTGTTCAAAAACATATTGGAAAATTATATATATATATATTATCAGTTATCGTATCGGTATCGGCCTTGAGGAGCAGGAAGTTATCGATATCGGTATCAGTGTCAAAAAATGGATATCGTGCACCCCTAGTTTAAACACTGTGGTCGGGCTTGGAACATATCCTGGGTATAAAGGTTCACAATACATACATGTATACATTTCCCCAAAAATAAAGAATTTTCATCATCAGTGAGATGTCAGTTGCACACAGTGGATGCGTTCATATTCAAAAAGCGAACATTCATCTTGGCTTCAATTTCGAAGGTGGCCAGCAGCTGACAAAAAGACAAAAATTATGTCATTGGACAGGTTACATTGCTCATCCATTTGACATTTAGTACTGTCATTGGCAGCCAATGTCTTCATGAATCTGTACATTTATGTCCCTTTTCTTCAAGTGCCTTTTTTTTCAATTCTTTAGACAAAATTGTGTTTTACTAGTCATTTAAGAAAAATTCTAATTATTACCATGAAGTTATCATTATGACAAAGTGATGACGATGGCTTACCTTAAGAAAGTGCTCGAAAGTGATGCCCTCGTAGAACTCGTCAGGCTCCTGCAAGAAGTGGGAGTCAAATTGGAGAGCAAGGCAATTAGCTCAAATACCCCGGACGTACCATGTGACCCATGGAGATGCTCGCCACCTCCAACATGGCTGCGTCCGCGATGCTTTTAGCATTTTTTGTGCCGATTTGCCCACTGCGAGAGAGGAGCTCTTCCACCACCTGCACACGCAAGAGAACATGTAGCCTTTTCTTAACTACCTGACATCCACTGATGGCACTAGGCATCCAATCCATTTGGAGCTAGAGGGCTGGCAGCAATCTAATTATCTATAGTCTATTACCATAATTTTAGTACTTTTACTTTTTCCCCCTCATTTTGGATCCTGCGGCTTATAGTCCAGTGTGGCTTATTAGTAGATTTACTAGGGTTAATAGTAGGGTTGTTCCGATCATGTTTTTCTGCTCCTGATCTGATCCCGATCGTTTTAGTTTGAGTATCTGCCGATCCCGATATTTCCCGATCAGATTTCTTTTTTTGCTCCCGATTCAATTCCAATCATTCCCGATCATATACATTTTGGCAATGCATTCAGAAAAAAATGAATAAAACTCGGACGAATATATACATTCAACATACAGTACATAAATACTGTGTTTGTTTATTATGACAATAAATCCTCAAGATGGCATTTACATTATTAACATTCTGTCTGTGAGAGGGATCCACGGATAGAAAGACTTGTAATCCTTAAAGGATAACTGTGACTTTGTATATCGTGACTAAATATTGCCATCTAGTGTATTTGTTGAGCTTTCAGTGAATGATACTGTAGCCATGCCCAAATGCATGATGGGAAGTTCAACCATGACTGTGCGTAGTGCTACCAATTGATATATCTTCTCTGCGTTGGAAAATAATCTAGGGTGTTATGAAAAAGATCAAATACTACCTTGCTTCCCCACATTGCTTCCCACGATATTTCTAATTGTAGGGAGAGGGATTGTAAGGCTTTAACCAATTAAAAAAAGCTTCAAAGGCTGCCAAAATTCACTCTACTCATTTTACGCAGCCTTTTAGCTCTTTATATAGGTAAAACGGCGCCATTACAGATTGAGCGCGACAATGCGTGAGTGGGTCGTGCAGCGCATGCATTAATTGCGTTAAATATTTTAACGTGATACAGTTTTTAAAAAATTAATTACCGCCGTTATCGGGATAAATTTGATAATCCTACCCTAAGCCTAAACTAAAGACTCTGGATGAGTGTAACATATTATGTCTGTAACGTTAAATACAATTAGAAAACGATTTAATTTTAAAATATATACAATTAAAAAAAGGCATGTCCGATATTTTTTTGCCGATTCCGATACTTTGAAAATGACGTGATCGGACCCGATCGATCGGGATGCCGATCTATGACAGCGGTGTCATAACACTGCTATAAGACTGTCATAACTATGACACTGTCATGGGCATTCACGAATGCTTATGACAAATGTCATTAAGTGTCATCCAGCAAATTATGCCACTTACTCCAGGTATTTCCAACTCGGATCTTTTACATCCATGCAAAAGTGAGATCATTTGGCAGATGATGTAAAATGTCACTCATTGCAGTGTCATGTCATAAGTATGTTCGTTTTATGACAGTCTTATAGCGCCACTGTCAAATGCGTTTCCAAAATACCATAACTAGTGATTAATGAAACAACTGGAACATTAACTGAAGGAATCATTAGCACAGAACATGAATTTTGATGGTTATTTACATCTGTAGCGCTGCAATGCATGCTAGGAGGCATGTTTGAGGACAACAGTGTTGACAGCAGAGGTTGACTGTCTCCCCCAAGGGAAAACTGATGGTCGAATGAAGCTTCTTGAAGCAATGAAGCTTTGAACCAATTGACTGCAAAGCTTCATGGTGCTTATGACAGTGTTATGTTACAATTATGACATTATGAAGATAATCTTATGACGCTGCTGTCAAATTAAGTGTTGCCGGTTAATATCTTTTGGTGTACACATCCCATAATACATTGAGGACAGCTGCATCTCATAGTCCAGGGCGCCTTATCCACGAACAAATGTTGTTTTCGTGTCAAATTTAGTGGGTGGCGGTTTATAGTCAGGTGACATCATAAGACTGTCATAAGACCAAATACATCACCATGAAGCTTTGAACCAATTGGATGCAAAGCTTCGATGCTTCAAGAAGCTTCATTTGGCCATCAATGCTCCTTTGGGGGAGACAGTCAACCTCTGCTGCCACCTGCTGTCAACACTGTTTCATTCAACATGCCTCCTAGCATGCATTGCAGCGGTACAAATGTAAATAACAATCAAAATTCATGTTCTGTGCCATTTATTTCTTCAGTTACTGTTCCAGTTGTTTCATGAATTGGTAGTTATTCATTAGCACTTTGTTTGACAGTGGCGCCATAAGACCCTCATAATTATGACATGACACTGCCACGAGCATTAACGAATGCTTATGCTTTGAATAGATGTAAAAGATCCAAACTGGACATAAATGGAGTTTTTGACATAATTTGCTGGATGACACTTAATGAAATCTGTTATAAGCATTCATTAATACCCATGATAGTGTCATGTCATAATTATGTCAGTCTCATGGCAGTGTTATGACGCTGGTGTCAAACATACTGTTGCCCATTAGCCCTCCCCAAAAAATCAACAAATAAGCCGCACTGGACTATAAACCACGGGATTCAAAATGAGGTAAAAAGTAGCGTCTTATAGTCCGAAAATTACACTACAAAAGAACAATTGCCTAACTTGCCTAGCAAAAGTCCGCTAGCTTAAATGCTATATAATGTTAATGTTTTCAGATTGATTTTAGTGCACACCAGAAACAATCTGGTGTGCACCACGTACTACGTTCAAATGGACGGCAATTGCTGTCAGTAGCACAGAAGTGTAATAATACAGTAAATATGTATATACACACACATAGATACATATAGATGCATACACACACACCCTACACACACATACAGCATATACTTAAGGGCGGGGCTTAATTACAAAAAGCAAACCACATTAATTTTAACTCGCAGTCTGTTCTCCAAGCAATGCCGAACTTTTGTCACAGTTTGACCAGTTCTCCGTACGCCGATTATGCTGCTGCACATAATATAAACATAGAGTGGGATCATAAAACAAATTTGCTTACACCATTGGGAGGCTAGATTACTTTCAAATACTCCCCGAAGTAATTATTATTAAATGTGTCGTGTTGTGCAAACTGTGCAACAAAGAGTTTGCATGCCAAAAGCAGCACTTCAACTCCCTGCTGCCAACTTAAAGCAAAGCTTGTATTTGGGAGCACAGGAGCTAATCCGCGAGCAGTTTGTCGGCAAACTAAACTAGATGGAATGAATGACTGGCTTCTTGAGCAGAAATAGTAAATGCACACCTGAAAAAAATTTGCAAACTTAAGTACTTGCAAAGTGGATAGCTTTGGACTGTAGGCCACACTATCAGTGGCCGTATATTGGGCTAGCAAATGTGCTACAGGTCGCTACATGTGATTCGACTTGTAAACCACCTTGTGAAGGAAAAACAATAATATTGAAAAGAATAAATGGATGGATGAAATGCAGAAAGCCGATTTTCATGCCAGCGAGTGAAAGCCGGGCCAAAGTTTATTCATGAGCATAGACATCAAGATACTTGAATGGTAAGCTTGGTCATTCTCTGGCCCCCTGCCTGCCCGTAGGGGGCTGTGAGACTCAGCTTTATTTATTAGATATCGGTGGGAGTGAAACTCTCACATGCTTTTGAGCACAATGCAGGATCTTCATTCAAAAAGTACAAAATCTGAAGCGCATACTGTAACATACAAGAAGGATTGTCTCAGGAGTAATTTGTTGGAGGATTCAAGGTAATTACTATATTTTTCGTACCATGCATGCATTTTGAAACATTGTGAAAAAAATCAATTGGAGAAATTAGGCGCTCCATACTTCGCAGTATTTACGTAAAATGATTGCCAACTGCCCGGTTTCTGCTTTGAACCAAGAATCGAGATGGTTTTACGTCCATATCTATAATGAACTCAGTTATTTAAGCATTTATTCACAAGAATTTTCAACGAAAAAAGCCATTGTGGCATGCCCCTTATCATAACAAAGAGCTAACAAACTAGTATCAGTCTTCGACATATTTACATAAAGTAAATTCAAACTGCCCGTTTTTTTTTTTTTTTTTGCTTTTAACGTCGGAATCGAGAATGTTTTGCGTTCATATCTATAAAGAATTCAGGGATTTATGCATTTATTCACAAGAATTTTCAACGGAAAAAGCTAATTGTTTTGCTACTTTGGCGATGTTGGGTATTGTATCTCTAGATTTTATTTTAGACATTTCTGCATCCACATTAAAAAACAATCAGCTTTTACGTGTTTTATATTATGTAATATTTCTATCTAATAACTTTCAGTGAAACACCATGGTCCTACACCAACCCCTACGCTGATGGCAACAAGAAGATCTTCGTCTACTTTGACCCCGTGCACCTTTGAAAGACTATTTACAGAAGCTTCCACAACAAGGGCTGTATAGTGCTGCCCAGGTGTCCAGGGGCTGAAGTAAGTGGTCAGCATTATTCACTTTATAAAAAAGATGAATCCAAACACCTTTTTTCCTCCTCAGTTAAAACTTTTTGTCTCTTTTGTTGCTCTGCCATCTCTGCAGAATTTGCGTAAAAGCGTTCGCATTGACTTGCATCTTTATAATGAAAGGGGATATGACGCATGCCATAAAGCAGTCAGCACATTTGTAATTTTTTTTGTGTGTGGCAGGCTTCCTGCCACCCAACTCAAAGTTGAAAGCCGGTGAAAGCGATACAGACCCCGTCACCATATAAAAGAGGTGTCATTCAACTAGTTGTCAGTCGACATATAATATAAATAATATACAGTGCCTTCCATAATTATTGGCACTCCTGGTTAAGATGTGTTTCTTAGCTTCTAATATATTTTTTTTTCTTCTACTAAATAATATGGGACCTTAATGGGGAAAAAAAGAGAAAAATCCAACCTTCAATACAAGTGCATTTATCCAGTGGGGAAAAAATCCCACATAAAGAAATAATTATTTGACATCAAATAATGTGTGTCACAATTATTAGCACCCCCGGTGTTAATACTTTGTACAACCCCCTTTTGCCAACAAAACAGCACCTAATCTTCTCCTATAATGTTTCACAAGATGGGAAAAGACAAAAAGAGGGATCTTCAGCCATTCCTCTTTGCAAAATCTCTCGAAATCATCCAGAGACCTGGGTCCTCTCCTCTGTACTCTTCTCTTCAGCTCACACCACAGGTTTTCAATGGGGTTGAGGTCTGGGAACTGAGATGCCCATGGGAGGAGCTTGATTTTTTGTCTGGTGAACCATTTCTGTGTAGATTTGGCCATATGTTTAGGGTCATTGTCTTGCTGAAAGACAACCCATCTTCAGCTTTCGGGCAGAGGGCAACAGATTTTGATTTATAAATCTCCTGGTATTTCAAAGCATTCATGATGCCATGCACCCTAACAAAGTTCCCAGGGCTTTTGGAAGCGAAACAGCCCCACAGCATCACTGACCCACACCCCCATACTTCACAGTGGGTATGAGGTGCTGTCTACACGCCAACAAGCTGTTTGGGAGGCATGCAGGGAGAAAACCTTTCCTCACTCGCAATCATAAACGCAAACGTCTAGAGTTTGCCAAGCGGTATTGGGGCTTCAACTGGGACCGTGTGCTTTGGTCAGATGAGACCAAGATTGAGCTTTTTGGCAACAAACACTCTAAGTGGGTCTGGCGTGCCACGAAAGATGCGCATGCTCAAAAGCATAATAATAAAAATAATTTAATATAAAATATACAAATATTATTGAAGGGAAAAGCTACCGTCATCTCACACACCATATAATTGTTTGCATTGGTCTAACACGTTCATCTAACTATTGTTTAAGCAGACTCCACTACACTCACTTTGACACAGTAAAGTGAATCACTTTTCCGGGCTAATGAGGGGGAGATGCGAAAAATGGTACTTTTTCGTAGGCACCGTCTGTTTGCATTACTCTAACACACGTAATATAATTTATCAGGAAATAGTATCATTTTCATATTTACGGTAGGACTGCACTACTAATATAAAATAAATAGCACACCATAGTTTAATGAGAAGAAATAGAAGAGATACACAATGCCGTCTTATCACAGAAGCCCAACGCGTGCGTCACCAACAAGATTGACGCACCAACTCTTGCAATCAGCTCTCCCAGCAAACTCCAAGGACAAAGCGCTTTGTCCTAAAACAAGTGCAGCCATCCCGGACAGCAAAGTTGATAGCGGGCGTCCCATCCGCGCACGAATCTAAGCCGCCCAAAACCGGCCACAAAGGGGAAGACCCAAAAGCAACGCCCAGACACACCTTCGGACACGCCTTCGACACGGCCCGCTTCAGCAAAGACTTTAAAAAGACTGGACACTGAGATAACACAGATTTTTGCTGCTTGGAAACATGTAGCATGTTTTGGATCCAGAATTGTCCCTCCGTCGTCTGTTTTTGCCTTGTTTTTACCATTGTCGACGAATAAATTGTCAACTTGCTTTCGGCGAGTCTTTTTCAAACTTTTGGAATATGGAGTCAGTACAAAGGGTTAATGTCAGAGAGAACGCGCAAAGTTCTGCCTTCCCGGTTGGCGCGCGCGGGGGCAGCGTCAGCCGAGCGGCACTTGTTTTGGCTGTCGCTGTTCCCGAGTGAGTCTTGGCCGGGGGTGGGCGAATTTCAACAACAAATATTATGAAAATAGTTTATAAAGGTTGAAAAGTTATCTAGTGTTGCTTTAAATGTGAACAAATATTCACATTTGTGTGTATTTTTCAGTTAATAACTGAAATTCATCAAAAAAGAAAATTAAGGACACAAAGTCTTGTGGAATAAAAAAGTGATTAATTACAAAGTCACTATTTATTTTTTATTTTTTATCAAGTCCCACCCCTAATATATACAAATATAAATTGACCCATCAACAACATACAACTCACATGTCTGTACTCCTCCAGAGTTATGGTTCCATCATTGTCTGTGTCATGCATGTTGAATAAAACTGCACACAAACAGACGACAGGCCGTTCTTTCACAAATATGTGCTGACAAATCAACCACAAAAAAAAAAAAAAAAAAAAAAAAAACAGCACAAGACTCACATCTCAGCTTCTCTTTTCGGACGCTGTCCCGCTCCTCATCCGTCATGTTTAGTGACGGCGGCTTGAAGTGGGACATGACCACCACAAATTCCTCCAAGTGGATTTCCTCCATCGAACCCTCGCCGGGCGGAATCAAGTTTCTGCCACCACAAAATTAAAGAACAGTGAATGTACAGCCCCTAGCAAAAAGTATGGAATCACCAATCTCGGACGAGCGCTCAGACATTTTATAATGAAGAACAAACTCGGATAAAAAGCTCGAAAAAATAATGAATTAGTTCAAAAGTGCAACTCTCTAGCATTCAGAAACAATGCAGATTATTGACTCTTGACACCTTGTCCAATGCAGATTCTTGACTCTTGACAAGGTGATGATGCTGGAACTTTGGTTTGGTGCTGTTCCAGTGATATTTACAAAGATGACTGCCTGAAGAAAACATCAGAATTCCCTCAGTCCTTGATGATGTGGGGCTGCATGTCAGGCAAAGACATTGGGGAGATGGCTGTGGTTAAATCTTCAATAAATGCACAAGTTTACATTGAAATTTTAGACAGCTTTCTTTTCCCTTCAATTAAAAATATGTTTGTCATTTTCCAAGATGGCAATGCATCATGCCACAGAGCTAAAACTGTTAAAGGATTCCTTGGAGAAAGACTCATCCAGTCAATGTCATCGCCAGCAAAAAGCCCAGATCTCAACCCTATTGAAAACCTAGGGTGGAATTTTGGAAAAAAAAAAAAAAAAAAGGTCCACAGCAAGGCATGATGCAAGGATGATCTGGCAACTGCAATCAAAGAGAGTTGGCACCAATTGATGAAGAATACTCATCAAGTCTATGCCTCAGAGCCTGCAAGCTGCCATAAAAGCCAGAGGTGGTGCTACTAAATACTACAGATGTGTTTTGATTGGTATTTCTTTGTTTGTTTCCAATGATTCCATATTTTTTTTCCTCAGAATGGAGTGAATCCATATATATTTCCCTGCACTTGCTCAACAAAAATAACAATTTCTGACCACCACAATGTTTTTTATTCATTTATTTTAGTGTTTCTGAATGCTAAAGAGTTACACTTTTGAACTAATTCAACATTTTTTCAAGCTTTTAATCTGATTTTTTTTCCTGGTGGTTCCATAGTTTTTGCTAGGGGTTGTAAATGGCCGCAATAATAAATAAAATAAAATTAAAAAAAAAAAACAGAATCCAGTTTCTGAATATGTGCGTGAATGCGTGACTTGGCACCTCCTGTCAAAGAAAGCCTCTATGATCTGCGTTCGAATGGGGTTCCAGGCCAGATCTTGGATGGCGTTGAAGTGCTCTCTCCTGAAGTACACATAGAAATAAAATCACCATTTTTCCCAAAAGGCATTGATGCTGTCACTCAGGCGCTCGGGTGACAGCTGGAGCCTGTTAGGCAGGTTTTGAACTGCCATCTACAAACAGATCACGCAGAATAATTAGAAGTACCGTAGGGTGTCTTCATTGTGGCTCAACTGCATGAATCGTTTGTGTAAAACTCGGATCTGCTCACAATTGACTGCAAACACAAAATAACACCAATACATTGAGATGACTGATTGCATCTTAAATCAATATAGAAACCAGTTAGGGCTAGAGGCGTGCAAAATTTCCGATTCTTAGATTATTCGCGATTCGGCCGTGGAAGATTCGAGAACGATTCACAAACATCCAAATTCCGATTATTGAAATATGCCAGGTAAAGCGGAAGTACAACACACTCAGCGCGCCGCGCGGTCTTCGGGACAATGAGGAACGGAGCAAGAGTAGCTAAACATCATGCTTCTCATTACCCGGCCCCTCGGGTAATGCCAATGCTCAACTCACGGCTCTAGCTCAACTCATGCCACGAGATAAAAATACACAACAACATATCTGACTGCTGCCGTAAAGCTGCTACAAAGTACATACACATAATGTTAGGGTAGATATCATTTATATAGGACTAGATGCAATATAGATTCGGTAACGTTGGCAGCACACCTACAAAATGCTAGATGCAAGCGTTAGTAAAGCAGTACACTTCCCTGCCTGCAAGGCTGTTGTAGCGAACCTTCCAAGTAAACCTAATTAACTTTTTATCTAAAATACTCCTAACTCGGTAAAATATTGACTTGAATCTATCTTTAAAATAGTTTTAAAACTTTCACATGTTGAAAGTAGACAAAAAGGAAATTATGGAATAACGGGAGCAATTTTAACAACTTTAACGGTTGATTCACAACATTAAATTAATTGAATGTAGTTTAAAGCTGCTGATACAGAATGGGGACTGGAGTTTTTTATTTACTGTTATTTTGTATATTTTTTTACTGCTATATGTTAATTTGATACTGAAATAGTAGTTTGGTTTAGCCTGAGAGTATTTTTGAACAATTTTAGAACTAATGTACAAAACATTAAAAAAAATAAAAAAAAATAAAAAAAAATAAAAAAAAGGACGGGGTGCGTCAATAATCGTTTTATAATCGAATCGGAGCCTCTGAATCGTAATCGTAATCGAATCGTTTGGTGCCCAAAGATTCCCAGCTCTAGTTAGGGCTGCCACAAACGATTGTTTTGGTAGTCAAATAATTCCCGCTTATTTTTGCGATGAGTCGACTAATCAGTTCATATATCAATTATGTTATTTATACCAATTATTAGTAGTTAGAGGGGTCAATAACCGATTTTTGGAGCCGATATTCATTTGCAGTAAAACTATAAAAATTGCCGTAAAAAAATTGAATATTGCAAACACTAAACTTCATTGAAATGTCTAAAGCATGTTTATTAATTCACACAAATATAAAATAATAGCTCCAGAAGTGCCTGAATTTCCTAGATTCAGAAACATCTCTTATAAAGTTGAATAAAAGGTTAAATGAATAGCTCTCCGGAAAAAAAAGTGTTGTTCCAAAAAAAAAAAAAAAAATGTTTTAAACATGTTACTGCCCCACTGTGCCGCATTCATAATGCGAATTCATTTCAAACAAGAATAAAGTAGAGGGAAAAAAATGCTTGTCTTCATAAAATGAAGATGTTTCACCTACAAAAAAAAAGATTGTGGCGCACCGCCACACTAAAATAAAAGCCGCCACGCCTTGCAAATGAGATTTTTTTTTTGTTTTTTTTAAGGCCGTTTTAAACTAGCGGCAGCCTAGCGTGAAGGGCTCAGTGGCAACCTATTCATTGTATATTGCAATGTCTGAAACTATGGGTGGGCCCCTTAAGGAATCATCGGACAAGAAGTCATTTTCTGCTACTTCTAATGTTTCATTTAATGCTGCAGCATTAAATTTCAACTGGTTTTGACTGGAATTTTCAATTATGTATGAGTAAACTGACCTGGCTCTTACCAATACACCCCCCTCCCCCGCACACACCTCATAGGCAGAGTTTGACTTTTGTGCTGGTGGGGTGGGGACATGTTGATCTCCCCGAAATGCAGTATCAGCAATAAAATTAAGTTACAATACATATTGTATACATATCTTGAGACTGTCCGTGTTCTATCATCAGTTTAAAGTGCGTATAACACCAAAAAGCATGTTTATTTCAAATTTCATGCTGTGTTTTATGCCCCTGAATGAAATGACTGCTTGGAAGTGTGTGGAAGCGGTCGTTTTATATATTCAATTTTTTAATCCCGCGCCATTAAAATGAGTGACTTTCGTGTTCAGTCTCGGGTTTAGGACGACTGCGAATGTGACGTCACCCGCGTTAGCATCTCAAAATACAGCATTGCTTTATAGCATGCAGATGGACTGCGGATTCAGCTGATTTTGCGGATTAATTCATTTATTTTTCGCATCACGCCAGCCAAACGGCTGCAGAAAATTGTTGCTGCACCAGGAAGAGGCGTGTGAGCTTTTAGGGTTTCACACGTTTTAATACGGCGGTGGCTTCCATTTTGTGGCTGATTGTCCACTGAGAATGCCACTTGGCCGGCGACCAGACTGACATCGATAAAAAGAATATCCTGTAAAAATATTGGAGTAGAGAGACTGAAACAATGACATTTTGCGGCTTTTTTCGCCATATTTTTCTCCGTTCTGAACAATTTCCCCCTCAATGGGCTAATTTCTAAATCAGATGAAACCATGACCCAGCCGATGTCATCCTCCTTTTGGGGACGCTAGAGCCCTATAATGGTAGGCGTGGCTAAACGGCAGATTGAAAGACTAATTTCTCATCATCTGCGCTTTGCCAAATTGTTGTATATAGTCGAATCGTTTCAAAATATGATTAGAATTCACATAATAATGCTATATAAGACTTTTTTTTAATCCTGTCATACCCACCTTAAGCTCAGTTGTGGTTGAAGCTTTTGAAAGCTTAGGTTTAAAGAAATTCTAATCATCACCTTGCCTCCGTGTAGTTTTGGCTAAGCAAACCAAATGACAGTCTCTAAGATCCTAGTCACAAAAATAATTTTGACCCATTATGAAATACTTTGTAGTATTATTGTTCATTTCATTCATTTGTGTTGTTTGTTTTAGTGCTTTACAACTTTCATAGACAACATTTTAACGGCTAGGTCTTTATTTTAAAGGGAAAGTTTTAAACAGGCACTATTGACTCGCGCAAGCTAAGCCACTTCGTAGCCCTGAAACTAACAATTACCTAACAAACTGCACAGAATTTGTTGAAATCAACTCCACAGACTAATTAACCCCACACTAACTCGAAGATTAAGCCTTATATCAAAAATTGGGAACTTCACCTTCAAATTAATTCATAGGAAAGTAAATTACATGCAATGACATTTTTCGGCCACCGGGGAGGGGGGCACTGCCCCCCCTTGCTCCCCCTCAATCTCCGCCTATGACACACCTACAAAAAAAAAAAAAAAAAACACTGCACATTTCGTGTATTTCCAGTCGAAATGGACCTCTTTTGCTATCAATGAGGGCCAAAGAGAGTGTTAAGTATTTTTTTTATATTTCAAATAATCAAAAAAATATATATTTTATATTTTAAATTAGTGCTGCAACGATTAGTCGAGTATTCGATAAGAAAAAAAGATTTGAATTAAATTTTGCTGTTTTGAGTATTTTTTTAAAATTAAAGTGGCGTTGTAATGGTTTATTTTAAAAGTGTTTACATTCAGTTTTACTGATTTGGGTGGATACACTGCCCTCTAGTCTGCCTCATTTCACATGGGTGAATCCAGCTGCTCCATGTTAAGACCAACATAAGCTACGTTTATGTATGAGCTAATGTGTTTTTAATGCATTTGTAATTCAGTTTATAGGTGTATTTAGCAGTTGTTGTTTTTTGTTTTTTTTTTGTGGGAATATGTGTCCGAAGCATTTGTTAAGAATATTGTGGGAAGAAAAAAAATGTTAGTGTTTAAGCTAGCGGACTTTTGCTATGCAAGTTAGCCAATTGTTCTTTTGTTGTACATAGATCCTTATTTATTTATTTATTTTTATACTGTTTGAGGCTCAGCTGAGGTATTTGAATTTTTCACGTTCCTTATCCGATTACTCGATTATTCAAACCAACTACTTCATCGATTAATCGATGAAGAAAATAATCGATAGCTGCAGCCCTATTTCAAATAATCAAAAATATACTTTTTTTCTCAACCACAATAGTTACAGAATCAAGGAAGGGGTAGGGAAAGAATTTAAAACTTTATGAAACTAGCAAATATGTTTTAGAACTCAATTAACAAAGGCCATATGAATTACACTGCGCCACAGAGAATTGTTCCTAATATTTTGGTAACCAGCTGGACAAAATATTGGGTACACATCCGTCCAAACTACGCTAGTTAGTAGAAGTGTGACATAATTCAACGTAAAAAGGCACAAATCGTGTTTACAGTGTGTTGAACAACCAAAAGTACTCACAGCCTGTCGTTTCCGCCAGTTGTCGGTACTCGGGAGGACCAGACAAGGACTGCCAAATACCCATCCTGCCGACAAGGTCCGATACGGGACGGGTCCACTGACTGAAGCACACGGGACCGATACAGGTGGTCTAAGCCGGTGGAGCTGGAAGTTGTCCACTCGTCAGCTAGCTGAAAGAGAGTCGAACCTCAAAGCAACATGTATGACAAGAACCGGACTGACTGTTGACACAAATACGACAGCCTTCATCCCCGAGGAGAGTACGCATTACTTCCGCAATCAACACCCGTGACGTCAGCTGTCAAGGATACAACTTTAACGTTTAATATGGGTTTATTTTCATATATTCATTCATATTTACCATTTATTTCAAGCAAGTCTGGTGACTACAGACAAATCTTGATCCATTTTTTTATGGTTATGGTACTGTACCATAATTAGCTGATTAGACACAGGTGTGCCCAAATGGGGCAGCAGGACTGCTGATTGCCCGATAAAACAGTAATTAGGAAGGATTTGGGGCGGGAATGAGACAAAGATGGACGAGAGGGAACTCAGAGCGATGTAAGCTACTCCACTCCTTTTTTAAACTGCTTTACTGTTTGTCTTCATTTCAAACGTGACTGGCCTTTTGTGATGTTGAACTCAAACACAATGAAATCCAGATGCTATACAAACGCTAGCCAAATATTAACTACGTACATACCGGCTCATATCGCATCAACAGTACTGTGCTAAAATGATGTTTTCTTCATTTGTTTTGTGAATAATTCCTTTTTTTAATGGCGTTTCTTCGGTGCGCCGCACCAAGGCCGTTCCTGACCAATTTGGTACCCTGGGCAACATATTTGCTGGCGCCAACCCCCCACAGCTATTTTCACCACAATTATTTAAACACCAACACTGAAAAAGCACATTCTCTTTGTAATTTATTATATCAAAACACGACAAACAAGTGCAGAAATTTCAAGAAAAATGCTCTAATAACTATTCAAAACATCAGATAAATAAAATAAATTACAATTATTATGACAATATTATTAAGATCCACCCGCACAAACCTATAAAATCACCCACAGAACACTTTAAAATTAGGGGTGTCAAGCGATTAAAATTCTTAATTGAGTTAAAACAGCTTAAAAATTAATTGTAATTAATCGCAATTCAAACCATCTATAAAATATGCCATATTTTCTGTAAATTATTGTTGGAATGGAAAGATAAGACACAAGATGGATATATATATTCAACATACGGTACAGAAGTACTGTATTTGTTTATTATAATAATAATAAATCAACAAGATGGCCTCAACATGATTAACATTCTGTTAAAGCGATCCATGGATAGAAAGACTTGTAGTTCTTAAAAGATAAATGTTAGTACAAGTTATAGAAATGTTATATTAAAACCCCTCTTAATGTTTTCGTTTTAATAAAATTTTAAATAAAAAAATAAACTAGTAGCCTGCCATTGTTGATGTCACTAATTACTTACACAATGCTAATGGGTGCTGAAGCCTATAAAATCAGTCGCACTTAAGCGCCAGCAGAGGGCGATAAAATTCCGAAAAACGCAACAAGTACACATTTCACTTTGCTGTCATTTTAATCTGTTTGAGCGGGGCATTTGTGCATTAATTGCGTCAAATTTTTAACGTGATTAATTAAAAAAAAAAAAATTACCGGCCATGCACGCGATAATTTTGACAGCCGTATTTAAAATGCAGCTTTTTATTTCACCTTGACCTATAACCTTACTCGCCTTGTCTTCACTGATGCAAAAGCATTTATTGCACATATGACAGCTGTTTTGGAAGGTGCACTTCTTTCTCCACAGGCAGTTTGTGTGTGGGAAGGTACTGGACTTGGTGCTTATGTGAATAAGTTGGCTGTAAAAGATGAGTACAGGTGGAAGGAAAATATTTCAGAAGAGCATTTACAAAGAGAAGAAATTGGAATCTTACATTATATTAGTCAAATAGCTGTTGATTGTGAAACCAGCATGACATAACCATAATTAGAGCTGCAGCTATGGATTATTTGAGTAGTTGATTAATTGATGAACTAGTCTTGTTAGTTCGAATAATCGAGTAATCGGATAAGGAACATAAATTACGAGCTGATCCTCAAACGGTATTAAAAAAACAAAAATGAGGATCAATGTATAACCATAGACTTTATAATACTTGACAGGACACGGGAAACAGGGCTGATCCGTAGGGGGCCTGTTTTGAAAAACTTCAAATATTTTCAAAACCAACGCTGCTACCGACCTAAAACCAAAACAGGCACCTACCGTAGCCTTATATGAGTCTCCATGAGCAGCGGCATCAAAAAATTCAAAGTCGTTCCCTTATAAAATCCGGATTTTAAAAAAATTTTTTATATATAAGTATAACAAAACTTAAAATGGCTATAAAATAATCCGATTTTACACTAGATGCACAAAAATCACGAAATGCAGAGATAATCACCTATATTTTCAGGATCAATATTGAACATATACCGGTTTTTGACCAAAATAGTTACTTTAAAAAAAAAAAAAAAATTATTGCAAGTTTTTAACAGCTAATAAATCACTCAATTTAACATCAGAAACTTAATTCCTGAGGAAAACATGCAGAATCAATTATAAATAATAAAGAGATGGCCGCTTGAGGACAGCAAAGCTCTCCAGTCTCCAGCTCGACCAGGAGCCCTGTCCAGAGGTATGTGACCCCATGAAAAATCTAGCAATACATTTTCACACTGTTTTCCACTTCTTGAATTTCTGTAAAACTTCCAGTCTCAGCATATTTCTTGCAAGCTGTTTGTACCAACAATGTGACTCGCTAACCTCTGTGGTCACTCGGGCTGCCATAAACAATTACTTTAACAGTCAATGAATTATTTTTGTGATCAGTCGACTAATAGTCTTGTCTATAAATCACTTGTTATTTACTGTTATTATTTCAGGCTTACGGTTTCAGCTGTAAATGTACAATGGAAGCCAAAAGTATGCGCACAGAATAGTTGGATGTTAAATACTATGTAACTGGATGATAAGCTAGCTAGCTAAAAAGAAACAACAACTCTCTCAAAGCCAAGGTATTCATCTACTTTTATCAAGGATGGCAGAAATCAGAATTTTTTCCCCCGTGTTTATTTAAGTATTCCTTTTTTTTTTTTTTTTTTTTTTTTTTTTTAAATAGTCTTCTACGTTAAATTAAGAATAAAATAACTACGGAGCCCCTAAATGGACATCGACAGAAATAAAATAAATTTAAGGAATTTAGTGCACACCAGAAATGTAAACATTAGCATTTTATAGCATATAAGCTTTAATGCTATATAATGCTCACGGCAATTGGCTAACTTGCATAGCAAACGTTCACTAGCTTAAATGCTATGTAATGCTAATGTTAACCAAATTGCTTCAATTTATTTTATTTCTCCTGATATCCCTTTAAGGGCTCTGCAAAAAAAAAAAAAGACCAAAGTCTGTTTTTTTGTTTTGTTTTTAAAATACAGAGTAGGGCTGCAGGTATCGATTATTTTAGTAGTTGATTAATCGATGAACTAGTTAGTTCGAATAATCGAGTAATTGGATAAGGAACATGAAAAATTAAAATACCCGAGTTGAGCTTCAAATGGAAAAATAAATGAATACATAAATAAATGAGGATCTATGCACAACAAAAGAACAATTGTGTAACTTACTGTACATAGCAAAAGTCCGCTACCTTAAATGCTATAAAATGCTAACATTTAAAAAAAAAATTTTTTTTTACAATGCTCTTAACAAATAGTTCAGAGAACTTCAGAAACATATTCCCACAAAAAAACGGCAAAATATATCTATAAACTAATTTACGAATGCATTTAAAAACATGAGCTCAAACAAAAACTGTTGGTCTTAACAGGGAGCAGTTGGATTCAGCCATGTGAAATGAGGCAGACCAGAGGGCAGCGTATCCACATTAATAAAACGAAATGCAAACACTCAAAATAAACTATTACAACACCACTTTAATAAAACGAATATTTGAAGCAACAAAATTCAAATATTTTTTTCTTATCGGATACTTGAGTTAATCGATTAATCGTTGCAGCAGTAATACAGAGTGATCAAAAAAGAATGCCAAAAATATGTCAAAACTCTAGCTTAGACACGTGGTGAACATAAAGTCAAGTTTTATTTTATGTTTTACTAGTGCCCAAACGTAGCCACCACAGACAGCACGATTAAGCAAATAAGAGAATTCTTCCCAAACACGCCTCAGCATGCAAACTACAGTTCAGTAATGTTTCTCGTTTGTGACTATCATTTGATGATCTTGGCACATTCTTTTACTAATTTCAATACAATGTCTAAGAATATTTACTATTAAGAGAGTCATAAAAGAAGATTTGGACAACCATGCCTTTAATCGGGGTCGGCTTAGTGGTCACATTCATGTAATTTTATCTCATGAAACTCAATCTTCTGCGCTTTGCCCTCTGGCAAAATACCTTGAATGAATAGGGTGTGTACTTGAATTCACCATCGTGTTACTTTGCGACTAGTTTCAACAATGTCTGTTAATGAAGGTGGAAACTCGAGGGAGGGATCATTATTTATTTTTTTATTATTGAACTTTGATGCATTACCGCATGGTGGTAGCATTTCACCAAGTCACGCACACAAGTGCCAGTTTGATTGTTTTAAAGCAGGCGCTGAGTTGACTTGTATTGATGACCAAAGCTGCCAAAATAAAAAATAAACAAACAAACACACAAAAAAATGGGGGGGGGGGGGGGGGGGGGGGCGCACAAAAAACAAATATAATACAAAAGTCAGAACTACAATTCAAAGATTAAAAATAAATATGGAAATAAGTCCATAGATAATTCAAAGTAAAAAAAAAAATATATATATATGTATAAATACAAAAAATAAGATTCAAAAATTAAAAACACAAAAACAAATATATATCATCTATTTAATTTATATATTATAATATTAATCAATTAAAAAAAAAAGCACTTTGCGCTCGTATTTATTTCATTGTCAGCTGTGAACATACAGAAGGACAATGGTGGATTAAGTACTTTTTTTTTTTTTTTTTAACATATACGTAAAAGTACAAGTGTCTATGAAAAAAATACTCAAGTACAAATGTACTTGCTTTAAAATGTACGTTGCAAGTAAAAAGGTATTTTCTCCCGTTGCAAAAATGTGATATACATATATTATGGCTGTCAAAATTATCGCGTTAACGGGCGTTAATTTTTTAAATTGATCACGTTAAAATATTTGACACAGTTAACGCAGATGCCCCGCTCAGACAGATTTAAATGACAGTACAGTGAAACGCTAACTTGTTGTGTTTTATGGAGTTTTGCCGCCCTCTGCTGGCGCTTGGCTGCTACTGATTTTATAGGCTTCAGCACCCATGAGCATTGTGTCAGTAATTATTGACATCAACAATGGCGGGCTACTAGTTTATTTTTTGATTGAAAATTTTACACATTTTATTAAAACGAAAACATTATGAGGGGTTTTAATATAAAATTTCTATAACTTGTACTAACATTTTTCTTTTAAGAACTACATGTCTTTCTATCCATGGATCGCTTTAACAGAATGTTAATAATGTTAATGCCATCTTGTTGATTTATTGTTATAATAAACAAATAGTCCTTATGTACCGTATGTTGAATGTATATATCCATCTTGTATCTTTCCATTCCAACAATAATTTACAGAAAAATATGGCATATTTTATAGATGGTTTGAATTGCGATTAATTGCGATTGATTACGATTAATTTTTAAGCTGTAATTAACTCGAGTAAAAATTTTAATCGTTTGACAGCCCTAATATATATATATGTATATATATACACACAGTGATGGAAATAAGTATTCGAACACCCTGGGATTTTGCAAGTTCACCAACCAAAATGATGGCCGATTTTGAAATTTTCATGGTACATGCTTGTCCACTGTGAAAGACAATCTAAAAAAAAAAAGAAAAAAAAAAATCCAGAAATCGTAGTGTATGATTTTTTAACAATTAGTTTGTGTTATACTGCTGCAAATAAGTATTTGAACATCTGTCTATTAGCTAGAATTGTGAGCCTCAAAGACCTGTTAGTCACCTTTAAATAGTCAACTTCCACTCCATTTTTTTCTCCTAAATAAGTGGAGTTGAGGTGGACTTTTTGAGTCTTTTTGACCTTTTTTGAGGCGGTTAGGTGCGTATAAACACCTGTCTACAACATACACCCCGAAGAACTGTCCAAAGACACTAGAGACTGAATTGTAGACCTCGACAAGGCTGGAAAGAGTTACGTGGCAGTTGCCAAGCAGCTTGGTGAAATAAGATCCACCGTTGCAGCGATTATTAGAAAACGGAAGAAGCTAAACATAACTGTCAATCTCACTCGGACTGGGGCTCCATGCAAGATCTACCTCGTAGGGTCTCAATGATCCTAAGAATTGTGAGGAATCAGCCAAGAACGACACAGGAAGAGCTGGTCAAAAATTTTGCTCTTATTGCCACTCATAGTGTTTGGAGGAAAAAGAATGATGAGTATCATCCCAAGAACACCATCCCTACTGTGAAGCATGGGGGTTGTAGAATCATGCTTTTGGGGGTGTTTTCCTGCACATTGAACTGGACAACTGCACTGTATTAAAGACAGGATGGCAAGAGCCGTGTATTGTGAGATTTTGGGGAATAACCTCCTCCATTCAGTTAGAACATTGAAAGCAGACAGCCAGAATAATGAAGACGTGGCTTCGTAAAAAGCATATCAAGGTTTAGGAAGCGCCTATCCAGTCACCAGACCTAAACTCAATGGAATATTTTGGGAGAAAGCTCAAATTCGGTGTTTCTCAGTGACAGTTCAGAAACCCGACTGATCTAGAGAAGATCTGTGTGGAGCAGTGGTGCAAAATCCCTGCTGCAGTGTTTGAATACCTGGTGAAAAGTTACAGGAAACGTTTGACTTCTGTAATTGTAAACAAAGGCTATTGTACCAAGTATTGACTTTGAATTTCTCAGGTGTTCAAATACTTTTTTTGCAGCAGTATAATGCAAATAAATTGTTAAAAAAATCCTACACTGCGATTTCTGAATTTAAAAAAAAACAACATTTTTTTTAGATTGTCTCACAGTGGACAAACACCGACCATGAAAATGTCAAACCCGCCCATCATTTCCAAGCTGGAGAAGTTGCAAAATCACAGGGTGTTCAAATACTTATTTTCCTCGCTATATTTTGCACTGCACATCACGGCCGCAAAATGTCAATCATTTTATAATTCGAACTCCGCATGCCCTGTTGTAGCATTTTTTGGAATGTGGAATGTAAACAAAAATATGAGAAAAAAAATGATAGATAATAATAGTAATGACAAAAAGATGATAACCTGACTGAAGACACCACTGCCTCCCCAACCATGAACCTCACTGCACGTCGTTGGTCCCAGTTCAAATGAATTAGATGTCCATTGCCGTCGATGACAGCCAATAGGTTAAGGTTAAGGGTGTAACGTTACATGTATTTGTATTGAACCGTTTCGGTACGTGGTGCTTGGTTTGGAACGGTGGCGTACCGAACGAGTTCCTGACGTAATGTAACCCTTTTCGAGGCTGTGAGTCGATCGGGTTAGTTTCTTTGCGTAGATCAGGGGTGTCCAAACTTTTTGCAAAGGGGGCCAGATTTGGTGTGGTAAAAATGTCAGGGGCCAACCTTGGCTGAGGTTCTTTACGTACAACAACAATGTATTTAAACAAATTTTAGCGAGCCATTCTGTTTCACATTTGCTTTTTTATGATAATTTCAAGTATCTTAAGCATGTGTTTTGGTTCATTTGAAACATGCATATCACATGCAGTTGAATATTCACTTTTTTTTTCTTAAACTAGCTTTAAGTTGCTTCAATTTCTTGTAGCGTTCCTTCACTGCAATCTTGTCGTACATGTCAGCGTGTCTCGTTTGGTAATGTCGCTTGACATTGAACTCTTTAAAAACAGCCACTGTCTCCTGGCAAATGAGGCAGACACAGTTGTTGGGTATTTCAGTAAAGAAATACCGTATTGGCCTGAATATAATAAGATGGCCCTGATTATAAGACGACCCCCTCTTTTTCAAGACTCAAGTTTGTGAAAAGACTTTTTGAGCACCAAATTAATTTTTATACAGAAAATAATAACAGTACATCTGAAACAAATGGTTATAACAATATATTTGAGAGAAAAAGCATGTTATTTTGCCTCATTCAAATCTTAATATCTGAACATTTAAATATGTAAACTAAAGTGCCATCACATTCATAAACGAATGGCTTCTGGTTTTTGAAATGTAAATAAACCAATCTGTGATAAAACAACAAAATTGCAATAACTATATTAACCATCAAAGTGAAGTCTAACTGTAACTTGAGTCTTGAAACAAATCTGAATAAGGAAAAAACATTGCAATAAAATAATGCAAACTGTTTAAACTAAAAAGAGTAGCTGTCATGTCATGACAGAACATTGCTTCAATGATATCTGGCGCCATCTAACGTCGTGAATGGGTATAATGTCTAGACCGCGAATATAAGACGACCCCCACTTTTTCAGTCTTATTTCAATGCAAAAAACACCATCTTATATTCAGGCCAATTTCCACCTACCCTTGAAGCGCCGGCCCTCACAGTCAACTTTCCTTTTTTTGTTTATTGTCGCCATTTTAGAAAATTTGGGGTAAAGCGTCACACGGATTGATGTCACTCAGAGTGCTGCTTCCCTCTATTAGGTAAATGAGGAACAGCATTTAGTGTAAGCTGCTTCTTCTGCTGCTCAATTTATTAAGTCTATGTGCGGGCCAGATGTTATGATTTTTATGACAGAGGCTGTGGGCCGGATGAAATTTGACCACAGGCCGCATTTGGCCCCCGGGCCGGACTTTGGACATGTCTGGTGTAGATTATATTTACTCAGTCTTCTCTACTATAATGAGGACCAACACAGTAGGACGTATAACCCAGAAACGTCAACGGCGCGACAACATGGCCGCCGCGAGAACTCAGTGAAACGCGGGCGTTAAAGTCAATCAGCCAATACACACCAGTCGCAGTGCGGTCGCGTGTTAGACGTGTCCCACAAGCGGCTCAACGCGACGCACGCGTAAAGAACGGCAGTGTTTATTATTTGACGCGAGACGCGACCCTCTTGCGTCAATACTACTACCGGTAGCTAGGATCGGGCAGACCGGAAGTCACTCGTGTAAAAATACGGTGGATGCGGTCGATTTTCAAACTAATATGCAATCGTAATCCACTTTTTGAGTCCATCAGATCTTTTGAGTGGTAGATCAGGGCACAGTTGACTTGTCTTCTCTGCTATGATAATAACCAACACGGCCCCGTGTTCAATACAAAACCGTCCTTCCACAACAAAACAGGTAGGAACTAATATTCCCATAGGAACAAAAGTTATACAAAAAATATACAATATAAATGAATACTACATCACATTTGTAAAATATAAACAATAGCCCATTTAAATAAAATGAAATGAGCTAAAACACCTGTAATTAAATAATAAGAATAATATACAGATCCTGCTTACACCATTAAATTTATGAATTTCTGTGTGGCGCTTTAACTTGAGAAAATCCAATAAAGCTTTTGAAAATCGTTCATAAGAAAAAAAAAAAAGATTAATTGAGGCATTTCATATGTAAAATACATGTTAAAATTAGAGATGTCCCGATCGATCGGGATGCCGATCGATTGGGTCCTATCACGTCATTTTCAAAGTATCAGAACCGGCAAAAAAATATCGGACATGCCTTTTTTTAATATATATATATATATATATATTTTTTTTTTTTTTAAATAAATCGTTTTCTAATTGTATTCAACGTTACAGACATAATATGTTACACTCATCCAGAGTCTTTAGTTTAGGCTTAAGGTAGGGTTATCAAATTTATCCCGTTATAGGTGGTAATTATTTATTTATTTTCTTAATTTATCACGTTAAAATATTTAACGCAATTACTGCATGCGCAGCACGGCCCACTCACACATTGTCGCGTTCCATCTGTAATGGCGCCGTTTTACCTATGTATAATATATATATATATATATATTAGGGCTGTCAAACGATTAAAAATTTTAATCGAGTTAATTACAGCTTAAAAATTAATTAATCGTAATTAATCGCAATTAATCGCAATTCAAACCATCTATATAATATGCCATATTTTTCTGTAAATTATTGTTGGAATGGAAAGATAAGACGCAAGATGGATATATATATATTCAGCATGCGGTACTTAAGGACTGTATTTGTTTATTAAAACAATAAATCAACAAGATGGCATTAACATTATTAACATTCTGTTGAAGTGATCCATGGATAGAAAGACTTGTAGTTCTTTATGAAAAATGTTAGTACAAGTTATAGAAATTTTATATTAAAACCCCTCTCAATGTTTTCGTTTTAATAAAATTTGTAAAAATTTTCAATCAAAAAATAAACTTGTAGGCCGCCATTGTAGATGGCAATAATTACTTACACTATAAAATCAGTCGCACCCACGCGCCAGCAGAGGGCAGCAAAACTCCGCAAAACACAATTAACAAGTGCGCCTTTCATTCCTCTGTCATTTAAATCTGTCTGAGCTGGGCCAAGTGCGTTAATTGCGTCAAATTTTTTAACGGGATTAATTA
Organism: Corythoichthys intestinalis; assembly: GCF_030265065.1. Classification (NCBI taxonomy): domain Eukaryota; kingdom Metazoa; phylum Chordata; class Actinopteri; order Syngnathiformes; family Syngnathidae; genus Corythoichthys; species Corythoichthys intestinalis. Next base: position 5,482,130 of record NC_080411.1, read on the forward strand.
AAAAAATTAATTAACGCCCGTTAACGCGATAATTTTGACAGCCCTAATATATATATATATATTTGGGCTGTCAAACGATTAAAATTTTTTATTTAATTTAATTTCGAGTTAATTACAGCTTAAAAATTAATTAATCGCAATTAATCACAATTCAAACCATCTATAAAATATGCCATATTTTTCTGTGAATTAAATATATATTCTGTAAAATAAATTGTTGGAATGGAAAGATAAGACGCAAGATGGATATATACATTCACCATACGGTACATAAGGACTGTAGTGGGCATTTCACTCTACTGTCATTTAAATCTGTCTATGCTGTCCTCACTCCGAAGCGTCTACTTTTTCCAAAGCTAGACAGCTAGTGAACGACGCCTTAATAATCAGACTTCTTCCTTTTTCATCTAATTTATTAATAAATGGCCTCAAACCATTGTCCTCTTTAGAACGTCCTAAAACTACCAAAAAAAAAAAAGTACACAAGCATTGCATTAGCAACAACGTTAGCTTAGCACGCTATACAGGTTCACTAAACATAAACAAAAAGCGTCTCATACAAAAAATAGAACATTTCGCTTACTAACATAATATGTACATTCTTTACAACAACCATACTTACGGACAAATCTTGTCCAAGGATCATATAAGCACAACAGAGACGTTGTGCAGCCATATTGAACAGGCAAGAAAAGAATAAACCATGTCGCAAAGCGATCACAAGAGTTCGCTGTTTAGACAGCAGAAAAAGCCTTGCTGTAAAACTTAACAAAAGGCAGAATACTGTCTGAGCGGGACATGTGCGTTATTTGCGTCAAATATTTTCACTTGATTAATTTAAAAAATTAATTACCGCGCGTTAACGCATTAATTTTGACAGCCCTAATACATATATATATATATATATAATAGAGAGAGAGCTAAAAGGCAGCGCACTTGCGTAATTGGCTAAAGCCTTACAATCCCTCTCCCTACGATCAGAAACATCGTGGGAAGCTATGTGGGGAAGAAAGGTAGTAATTGATCTTTTTCTTAACACCCTATGTTATTTGGCAGAGAGGATATATCAATTGGTACCACTACACACAGTCATGGGTGCACTTCCCATCATGCATTTGGGCAGAACAGATGGCTACAGTATCATTTACTGAAAGCTCAACAAATACACTAGATGGCAATATTTAGTCACAATATACAAAGTCACATGTATCCTTTAAGAATTACAAGTCTTTGTATCCGTGGATCCCTCTCACAGAAAGAATGTTAATAATGTAAATGCCATCTTGAGGATTTATTGTCATAATCAACAAATACAGTTCTTATGTACCGTATGTTGAATGTATATATTCGTCCGAGTTTTATTCATTTTTTTCTTAATGCATTGCCAAAATGTATATGATCGGGAAAAATTATCGGGAATGATTGGAATTGAATCGGGAGCAAAAAAAAAACAATCGGATCGGGAAATATCGTGACCGGCAGATACTCAAACTAAAACGATCGGGATCGGATCGGGAGCAAAAAAACATGATCGGAACAACCCTACGTATGACAATTGGTGTCGATGGCAGGCAGTGAGTTTGGGATTTCCCAAGATTAATAAATTCAAAGCAACACTACATAACTTTTCAACCTAGTCATGTGAAAAAATTAGGACACCCCATTAAATATTCAGTTCTTTATCAAGAAATGCTCACATATCAATGTCTGATCTTGTCTTTCTTCTTCTCTGGAAAGAAAGTGATTTAACCCTTTGACACCGAACGTGTCGCCGGCGACGTGTTTACGCATATCATCTCTGAAGCCTCGTCATGCTGTAGTTACGTCACCCACGTGCCGCTGGTTGCTCTCATTTGAAAGTTGATGTCCACACAAGTCTTTCTATCCGTGGATCCCTCTCACAGAAAGGATGTTAATAATGTAAATGCCATCTTGAGGATTTATTGTCATAATAAACAAATACAGTTCTTATGTACCGTATGTTGAATGTATATATTCGTCCGAGTTTTATTCATTTTTGTCTTAATGTATATGATCGGGAAAAATTATCGGGAATGATTGGAATTGAGTCAGGAGCAAAAAAAAAAAAAGCAGTTGGATAGGGAAATATCAGGATCGGCAGATACTCAAACTAAAACGATCAGGATCGGATCGGGAGCAAAAAAACATGATCGGAACAACCCTACCCGCTACTTTTTGAGCAGAATTCTAGCTTTGTAGTGGCTAATGTTCCTATTGTTGAAAAGCACAAAGGTGTGTAATAAACAATTATATTTTGCACTTTGTTTTCTTACTGTACCGAAAATGAACCGAACCGTGACCTTTAAAACAGAGGTATGTACCGAACTGAGATTTTTGTGTACCGTTACACCCCTAGTTAAGGTTCATATTTGTCTATCGCGAATAATACATGCGACATGCACGTCTTAATCAAATCAGAGGGCAGATTGCTTCACAGCTGTTTTGCAATGCTGCCAAACGCTTGTAACGGTCGCAGCCTTCGTCGCAGCCTCCATCACCGCCGCCCTCTACCAACAGCTGTCACTTGCGATGCTAAATCGGAAACTGTGACGGTCTCATTAGGATTCCGCAACTGCCGTTTGTAGCGACCCTTGTGAGGATAAGCGGCACGGAAATAAATACATTTTATGTGGTTGGAGCTGTACACTAATCTCTCAGTTCAAATGGATTGGACGGCTATTGCAATCAATAGCAGCCAATGAATAAATCATAAAGTTGAAAAATGACATTTTTCATTCTTCTTCTTCAGTGAAATTAAGTCAAACTAAATAGGATGTTTGACACCTAAATCTAAGGAACTGAATAAATGGTGGGATATACTGTACTGTAGATGGTTTTAGTTTCAGTAGGCAAAATTTAACCTTGTGATGATTAGCTACTCGCCCACAAATCTATTCAGGTGATTCTCAATAATTTTGTGTCATGACATCGCACATGAGCTAAATGGTGGTATCAAGTGGTAAGGGAGATTTTGATAGTTGTGTAAAGAGTTATATTAGTTTCGGTGTGAAGGTGAATCACCCCCCCCCCCGTTTTTCGTGATCTACTTTTCCACACAAACACACTTCCAGATAACATTTAGCTTAACAAGTAGAGGTGTGAGCTATTTTGGAGTGTCTTAGTTTTTAAAACGTTGAAAAATTGCATTTAGCAAGGTTTCGTCGCCCATGATTTGTGTTTATCTGTCCACTGAAACAGCCTGATAGTACAGATATTGGTACGCCCGCCTCTCTGCTATATTGGATACTTTGTTGACTTAAGCGCGGCAACGCTATTAAAACTGAAGAAGTTTCTATTTTGGGCCCCGACCCTCACCGAAAATTCACTAAAAGACTTGAAGCTCCGTTCAAAATGGCCGAGAAGTCCCCTCCCAGATACACAATGAATGGGTTGCCGCTTACCTTTTCACACTGGGCTGAAATAGCCTTAAAGAAAACACAAAAAATAAACATTCAAGAATTAAAATTAAAATCAGTTAGAGAAAACATTTAAAGTGCATCCATTTTCAAATACTTATTGAAACTTTAAAGTGAGTATTACACATGCTTTGTCATAATGCGCACACTGTGGTCTTACACGCATTGAATGCAACTAAACTTACAAAGCAGCAATATAGCTTTCCTTCCCTGTGCAAAAAGTTGTTTATTGAGGTCATTGGTAATGGGAAAGCTGGTAGTGATCAGATGAACGGGGCCTCATGCAGCTCTAGAGCCGCAGGGGTTAATTTGTGCCGGATCCAGCTGGAACAAGATCCGGCACCTCTTCATTTTGGCCTCCCTATGTTCCGGGACTTATTTGGGCAGATCCGGCACCTCTCGTATATAGATAATAATAATGTGACAAGCTAGGACAGGAGTCTGAGGAGGAGTGTCGAACCACGGAGCCAAGCAGCGTTTTTATTGACATTGAATCCACACAAAATAACAACGCACGTCACACTTGCATGCACTCGCAGGAGACTGTTTTACTACCGGCTTTACCTTTAACCCAACCCTTCCCCCCGGGAACTACACAACTTGCCAACATTAGTTCCGCAGGCGAATTCTGTTAAACTCGCTACAATATAAAAACGTTTTTTTTAAAATGTATAAAATAAAATGATGCATAAATTAATTTACAGAACAAATCCCAAGAATTGCATACTGTTTATAAGGGATACGGATTTGGTGATTTCTTTGTGTCAATCGGAAACCATCAGTCAGAACGAACCAAATTCACATGTGGAGTCCCTCAAGGGTCAATTCTTGGACCACTCTTATTTAACATCTATATGCTTTTCTAGCTCAGATTATGGAACAGTATGACATCTCCTATCACATCTATGCAGATGACACACAACTGTACATTTCTGTGTCCCCACATGATTATAGTCCCTTAGTCTCCCTGAGTAAATGCATTCATCAAATCAATGAATGGATGTGTCAGAATTTTCTCCTGTTAAATGTGAAGACAGGAAAAAAGGAAAGGTCAAAGATAAGCAGGCACCTTAGCAAAATGTCACTTACAGCTACAAATCAAGTCAGAAACCTTAGCGTAATTATTGACTCAGACCTAAAATTTGATTGCCATTTAAAGTCCGTCACTAAATCTGCTTATTACCACCTAAAAAATATACCCAGAATTAAGGGGCTTCTGCCTCAACAAGACATGGGAAAACGAATGCATTCATTCATTTTCAGCAGATTGGACTATTGCAACGGTATATTTACGGGTCTTGATAAAAAAATCACTCAGGAAGCTGTAGCTAGTACAGAATGCTGCAGCCAGAGTCCTCACAAATACAAGGAAACTGGACCACATTACACCGGTTTTGAAATCGCTACACTGGCTTCCAGTGAGTCAGAGGACAGACTATAAAATACTACTGCTCGTCTACAAAACACTTAATGGCCTTGGACCAAAATACATGCTGGATTTGTTAGATTCCTATGAAACATCTAAACCCCTAAGGTCGTCTGGAACGGGTCTCCTGTATGTTCCAAGAACAAGAACCAAGCAGGGTTAGGCAGCATTTAGTTATTTTGCTCCCCAACCTCTGGAACAAGTTACCTGAAGGTCTGAAGTATGCTCAAACTGTTAGCTCCTTTAAATCAGGCCTAAAACGCTTTTGTTTAGCACTGTGTATCCATAACTGTCTATATATTTAAAAGTATTTGCTTTCTATTCCTCTTATCCTGCTTATCTCCAATGCTAATTTCAATTATTAGCAGTAATAGTAGTATGTTTTATTGTTCATTTATTTTATTCTATCCGAGATTAAATGCAATTTTTATGTATAATTCTATTTCCTATTTAGATTTTGTTTTTACGACCTATTGAATTTGATGTGATTTTTATGATCTTCATGTGATGTAAAGCACTTTGAATTGCCTTGTGTTGAATTGTGCCATATAAATAAATTTGCCTTGCATATAAAAATTTAACGTCAGTTGAAAGAGTCTGAGATTTGTTGATGCAGTGAAAAGCTGGACCAAAAAATCACACCCCTGACTTAAAAAAAAAAAAAAAAAAAAAAAAAAAAGTTTAAAAAAAACTTGCGGCAATCTGGGGAGCAAGCAGCCAGGATCAAACGGTATTTCAACATGCTAAAAAGACTGTTGCATTTACCGTCTTTTTTCAAAAAGAAGGAAGATGGTTAAAAACAAGTCAGAAAACCAACAACGGGCAATGAGGGCAGCTGCAGCAATCATGCTAGCGGGCAGGACCGGTTGCAGCAGGAGGCTAGCGCCGCAGCAGCTAGCCAGGTTCACGGACAGCCAGCTAAGCCGGGGCAGGAGGCTGCTACCATAACAGCAGCTGGTCAGGTTCAGCGCCACTCGGAGTGGGGGCCAGTTCCAGCGCCAGCAGTCAGCCAGGTGGACCACCAACAGCTTGAGCAACAGGCCAGTACCCTGATGGGAAATTCGGGTTTGTGCTGCACAATTTGTCAGGCGGTGGGAACTTTGGGGCCAGAGAAGACGGGAGGATAAAAGTTGCAACTAGGGCTGCAGCTATCGAATATTTTAGTAATCGAGTAATCGACTGAAAATTCTATCGATTAATCGAGTAATCGGATAAAACAAATATATTTTGAGGTGAAGAGCAATTATAAATATACATGAGAAAACAAGACATTTAATCTAATCTTGAACCATTTTCAGTCAATCAATGTCTTTATTTTCGATGTATATTGTTGAAAACAGCCAACAATTGCATCAGAGATGTAACTAGAATTAAAAAAAGACTAATTCATTGCTTTCACTCAAAAAACTTTTAGATCTTATATATATTTATATATAAAATAAAATATATAAAAATGCTGTTACGCTTGATAACACACATCACTTAAAAGTTAGGATTTTTTTCCCACGTGTTTCAATTGAATTTCTATTCGTGTCAAGCCATTTTTAAGTTCTAGTTAAGTTTTAAATTAGTCTAAACTGTGTCCTGATAGGATTTTGAGTTTTTGCAGTGTTCAAAATAAATGTATGATACAGGCTGTATTGGAGCACATTAGGGACCAGTGCTACTTGGTGTTTTATCCAGCAATGACTACTGAGCTAAAATTGATAGTTAGTATTATTAAGTTTTTATTTACACCCTCATCACTCCACAATGCTATGTTATGTCAAAGCCTGTATGTAAGACATGTTAGCCACGGATCGACAGTGGTCATAATTAATAGAAACCTAGCCCTCCGCAGGGCTAACGTTACGTGAGCTAGTAGTGACAGTAGCATTAATCTTATTTATTAGCGCTTAGCGCTCTTTATTAGCGCTTAGCGCTCTACTGCTTTAAGATGGCGGCTGTTTACTAACGCTGCCCAGATGCGGCCGTGTCTGTCATTTCGCATCTAGTTCAACATACATGTGATCTCTGAGACTCATCAGACGCTACCTGCAACCAACGTAGCATCGTGCGGGCTAGTATTTAGCAACGTCGGCATCGTTTGTAGCGGCTGTTGGCTGCATTGTTTTTTTTTTTTTTTCTCCCTTCTTCCTCTCCGCACGTGACATCAGCGCGTTGTCCCGCATTAAAAGTAGTCCGAGCAAAACGTGATGCTTAGAGCTGTCAAAATAAACGATTGCTCGAGGTGAATAAAATTACTCGGATCAGTTTTCAAACTCGAGTTACTCAATTTGCTCGAGTATTCGTTTCAGCTCTACTTGCAACAGAATGCGTTTGTGTTATTTATTGTAATCTCTGATATTTTTATTTGTTTTACAATTAAACCTGTTGAGAAACTGATTGCTGACTGTGTACTGTAAGTCCCACCTGTGGTTATGAGTGCAATTGTTATACCATGGATATTATCTGAAACTGAGGCTTGTAGGTCCCACAGCATGGATAGTGGGCATTTGCGTGTTGTTTTCAGCACCATTTTCTGCATATGTTCTGGGACTTGTGTCCGTCTTGTCATCCCTGCGCTGTCATGTGTACTTTGCGTTCCGGCACCTTATGATTTACAAATTAAGCACAGGCTGCAGCTTTCCATTTATGGGTGCAGCAACAGGCAATCCTGAAGATGAGTCGGGAGAAGATATGGTGGTATTTTTTGCGTTATTGTTTGGGATTGACATCCGAGGAAAAAACACGGCAGCAGATTGATGCACTCGGTACTACAACCATCAATCTATCCTCTAAGGGGAAAACAACAAAAGCTTTTCTCCCCCATCTTTACGAGAGCGTGTCCTTGAAGTGCTCTCGCGCACGCCGCCGCCTTCACCTTAGCGCACGCTGCCGTGTTTGTCTGACGGCAGCGCGTACGTGAGCAGGCGGCCGGGGAATTGATTTGAATAAAGACGGCAGGAGAAAATGATGTTTGTGCTTCTAAACCAAAGACGAGGCGGTCAAGGAGAGAGGGCAGCTGGCGCCTGCTTTGCATGCGCAGGAGGGGGTTCTAAGGGAAGGCCAAGAAGTTGACAGGGCTGTCTCTGATGTCACGCGGAAGAAGAAAAGGAGATGAAGACGAGATGTCCGGAGGGTGCCGCATCTTATTTTCTTCACCTGCTTCTCGCTTGGCTGACCAGCAGCTAGCTAGAAGCATGTCTGACACACTTGGACATCACTTTCACGAGCCTACAAACAAAACCAGGTGGAAATTACAGTTCTTGTTTGTTTCCAGGCTGAAGGCCTGTCAAGTCACCACTCAGTTGTTCTTGTAGACTTTGTGGAAGTTGTGAACTGAGCGTCTTGAAATTTTGAAGGTACATTTAGGAGAAGTATTTGCCCCCCCTTGTGATTTTTCAAGTTCATCCACTTAGAAAATAGGTAGAGGTCTGAAATTTCAATCATAGATGCATTTCCACTTTTAGAGACATAATATAAAAAAAAAAAATCCGAAACTCATTGTGATTTTTTTTTTTTTCTCAATAATTTGTTATTCAATGGGGTTCATACAGTAAGTATTTGTACCTCTTAGAAAAGCAGTGCTAATATATAGTGCAAAAGCCTTTGTTTGCAATTATAGAGGTGTGACGCTTTCTGTACTTCTTCACCAGGTTTTCACATATGGAAACTGGGATTTTGGCCGATTCTTCCGTACAGTGGCGGAGCTAGACTTTTATCCTGGGGGTGGCCGAGCTATTTCAGGGTGTCCACAGACTATAACAATGAATTTGTTTCTTGACTTATTAATTGCAATCGGAGAGTCAAATGTTGAAATGTACATACTAATTGGCATAAAGAATGGTGTACCGCAAGCAACACGTCACTTCCGGTCATTAATATTCATGACATTAGCTACTGTTGCTAAGTAGGGACAAGCCACCGTTTGTCCCTAATAGGAAACTAATGGAAATCGTGTACAAAGGAGATGTTTACAGAGCTAAACCGACCAATTCTCTCCGAAAATGATGTGCCTGGTGCCAAATTGACTGGCAAAGATGTGGAAGAACATAAAAATTTTCAGTTATAGAGGTGGCTTTAGCGTCGAAGGCTGAAAAGGACGAAAAAAACGAACCGACCTAAGAATAGCTTTCGCTTTTTTTATCGACGCGACTGACAATGGCATTCTCCTGTTGCAACAAGCTATCCTTCACCATCAGCCCTGTCTTTCTTATATATCCTCTGATTGTCCTACGTCTCTTACCGTTCTTGGGGGTAATTTAGATAGTTTTGTGTAGCGATCGCACATGCTGCTCAGTGACAGCCAACGAACACTTTTAATTTTTTCATTGATAACACATCTTAATCCTATAATTTATTTACACTTCCCCCTTACTAATGTTTATTTATACACGTGTGTATATATATATATATATATATATATATAACAGAAACGGTAAGTCAGATACCATTGTAATTCTTTGCAGGTCATTCATTGTCAGACAGAAGCAGTACGGCACAACGTTACGCTAAAAAAATAAGTTAAAAATATAAAAATGGCTTACTTCTTTGTCCTCTGAAAGACCATGCCAACCCAACATAATGTTTACTGCATATGAAATGTGAATGGGTTCACTGAGCTGGTGTTAAAGTACGCGCAAGTTGATTCGGTCTTCACATTTTTTCCTCCCGAGTTTTTGGTTTCCAGAAACGTATGAAGAAAACATCCTTCATGTGTTGTAAAGTCTAGTCATTTCTACAAGTTCTAAAAAAGCAATGCGTGATCGGTATGTTCGTTTTTGAAAGATTACCGGCGAAAAGTAGCACAAATTACGTTGTGTCTTTGCGAGGGCGGGTCTATAATGTCCCTCTTCGGCTTTACTTCCGCTTTATGTTGCGACGTTACGGTCTAAAAATAGCCTGCGTGCGGTACGCCATTGTACCTGGTACTCTCTTCCTTGAGCCATGCTGGGTTCTGGGGAATTGTCAGACAAGGCTGAACTGGTCCCTCCTCTTTGCATCTTGAAATATTTGGAATACAAACAAAATAGTCATGAAAACATAGTTAAGGGATCCAGAAGATAGACAATACCTGCAGCTATCTCACAAGTTTCAGGTAAGTAGACCTACCACCGGGTCCTCTTGGCTGAGCGAAATTCGTGCTGGGGACAGCTGCCTCTGGCTCTTGTTGTTCATCGACATCTTCACCCTCAGAGGCCTCCGTGTCCTCCTTCGATGGAACTACAGTGGGGCAAATAAGTATTTAATCAACCACCAATTGTGCAAGTTCTCCTACTTGAAAAGATTAGAGAGGCCTGTAATTGTCAACATGGGTAAACCTCAACCATGAGGGACGGAATGTGAAAAAACAACAGAAAATCGGATTGTTTGATTTTTAAAGAATTTATTTCCAAATTAGAGTAGAAAATAAGTATTTGGTCACCTACAAACAAGCAAGATTTCTGGCTGTCAAAGAGGTCTAACTTCTTCTAACGAGGCTCCACTTGTTACCTGTATTAATGGCAACTGTTTTAACTCATTATCGGTATAAAAGACACCTGTCCACAACCTCAGTCAGTCACACCCAAAACTCCACTATGGCCAAGACCAAAGAGCTGTCGAAGGACACCAGAGACCAAATTGTAGACCTGCACCAGGCTGGATAGACTGAATCTGCAATAGGTAAAACGCTTGGTGTAAAGAAATGAACTGTGGGAGCAATTATTAGAAAATGGAAGACATACAAGACCACTGATAATCTCCCTCGATCTGGGGCTCCATGCAAGATCTCACCCCATGGCGTCAAAATGATAACAAGAATGGTGAGCAAAAATCCCAGAACCACACGGGGGACCTAGTGAATAACCTACAGAGAGCTGGGACCACAGTAACAAAGGCTACTATCAGTAACACAATGCACCGCCAGGGACTCAAATCCTGCACTGCCAGATGTGTCCCCCTGCTGAAGCCAGTACACGTCCAGGCCAGTCTGTGGTTTGCTAAAGAGCATTTGGATGATCCAGAAGAGGACTGGGAGAATGTGTTATGGTCAGATGAAACCAAAATGGAACTTTTTGGTAGAAACGCAGGTTCTCGTGTTTGGAGGAGAAAGAATACTGAATTGCATCCATACCCACTGTGAAGCATGGGGGTGGAAACATCATGCTTTGGGGCTGTTTTTCTGCACAGGGACCAGGACGACTGATCTGTGTAAACGAAAGGGTGAATGGGGCCATGTATCGAGACATTTTGAGTGAAAATCTCCTTCCATCAGCAAGAGCACTGAAGATGAGATGTGGCTGGGTCTTTCAGCATGACAATGATCCCAAACACTCATAGCAGCCAGGGAAACAAAGGAGTGGCTTTCGTAAGAAGCATTTCAAGTTCCTGGAGTGGCCTAGCCAATCTCCAGATCTCAACCCCATAGAAAATCTGTGGAGGGAGTTGAAAGTACGTGTTGCCCAACGACAGCCCCAAAACATCACTGCTCTAGAGGAGATCTGCATGGAGGAATGGGCCAAAATACCAGCAACAGTGTGTGAAAAGCTTGTGAAGAGTTACAGAAAACGTTTGGCCTCCGTTATTGCCAACAAAGGGAACATAACAAAGTATTGAGATGAACTTTTGGTATTGACCTAATATTTATTTTCCAAGACCTTTTGTAATAAAACAGGCAAGGCAAGGCAAATTTATTTATATAGCACAATTCAACACAAGGTAATTCAAAGTGCTTTACATCACATGAAGATCATAAAAATCACATTTAAATCAACACACCGTAAAAGATCGCATTTAATCACAGAATAAAAATAAATAAGCTGCAGCTTCCTGACTGATTTTTTTATCAAGACCTGTAAATATACCGTTGCAATAGTCGAATCTGCTGAAAATGAATGCATGACTAAAGTTTTTCCATGTCTTGCTGAGTCAGAAGCCCCTTAATTCTGGTTATATTTTTCAGGTTGTAATAAGCGGATTTAGTGACGGACTTTAGATGGCTATCAAATTTTAGGTCTGAGTCAATAATTACGCCAAGGTTTCTGACCTTGTAACTATTCTCTTATTTCAGTAGTACTCAAGGAACACATTTTTGTAATTAATAAAATTCATTTGCTAATATTGTTGGGGTTTGTAAAACAAAACTTACATAATGTTTGTATAATGTTCGGCATACTTTTTTGGGTTCCAGTACAAACTAACAGGAAAAAAATGTCAACTATCATAGTAAATGCCAGTGAATATGTTCATCACAAGCACTTTTCATCCATCATGCGCCATTTCTGATTGAGCGCTCATACCTAATGGAGTGTCCGGCAAGTGTATCTTTGAGTACAGCCTCATTGTTTCTGTGCCGTCATAAAGAGTTGCCTGGCTGTCTACGCCCGATGGGGAAAAACAGCTCATAAATCAGCCGCTCGGTGACGGTGGAAGCGCTCGTGAAGAAGAATCACGGCCCATTTAACGGCAATAAAACGCCACTTCCTCCATTGTGCCGCGCGCTGACAGAAACTTGAGCCTTTGTGTGCAATTATTTATTAGAAGTGCCGTATGATGTGCCTTCACCATCACTTGTGTGACAAGTGACGCCTTTTTAATGCCACTGTGGCTTTGTTTGATGTGACAAGGCCTTCTTTCCAAAGTGTCTGCATCCTAGTTTTCGCATTTTACTCGTTAAAACTTTATCGGCGCGCTAATTAAGCCAAGTGTGTGTATTTAGGAATTAATGAATCGGTCAGCCAGTGTTTACAAGCCTTAATGGAGACATTCCATGTAGTTGCGGTGGGCTTAGGTGACGATGTTAATGACTGTCATCACTTTGGAGGTGACCCACTTCTTAAATGAAAGCAGAATTCTTCACTGTGTTTCTATTCGGTGAGAATCTGGTGGAAAGGTTTTGAAGGAGCTGTTTTTCTTGTACTTGTGATGTCACACTTGCTGCAAAGACCACAGAAATGATGAGAGAATTAATATGGAAATAGAAAGTAAATTTTTCAAGAATCTAGATGACAGATGGTAAAAAGAATAGACATGATATTATTAGGGCAGAGATATTCAGTCTGTCGTTGGGGTGTAAGTTCCAGACGATACGTAAATTTGGACGTCTATAGCTGTCAATGGCAGTGAATGAGATTTAAGTACAGAGATCCCTCGTTTTTCGCGGTTAATGGGGACCAGAACCCACCGCGATAAGTGAAAAACCGTGAAGTAGTGCTCAAACCATTTTTTTTCTTAAATGTTTGTTCACTGTATATATTTGGATTTAGGATTAGAGATATAAAACATGTTTTTTCACTCCCCCCCCCCCCCCCCCCAAAGTATAATTAAAAAAAACAAAACTTTCACGAAAACTATTAATTGTGCAAGTTCTCCCACTTAAAAATAGAGGCCTGTAATTGTCAACATGGATAAACCTCAACCATGAGAGACGGAATGTGGGGAAAAAAAACAAAAATCACAGTTTGATTTTTAAATTTTTACCAAAAGTTCATCTCAATACTTTGTTATGTACCCTTTGTTGGCAATAACGGAGGCCAAATGTTTTCTGTAACTCTTCACAAGCTTTTCACACACCGTTGCTGGTATTTTGGCCCATTCCTCCGTGCAGATCTCCTCTAGAGCAGTGATGTTTTAGGGCTGTCGTTGGGCAACGCTGACTTTCAACTCCCTCCACAGATTTTTTATGAGGTTGAGATCTGGTGACTGGCTAGGCCACTCCAGGAGCTTGAAATGCTTCTTACGAAGCCACTCCTTTGTTGCCCTGGCTGTGTGTTTGGGATCATTGTCATGCTGAAAGACCCAGCCACGTCTCACCTTCAATGCCCTTGCTGATGGAAGATTTTCACTCAAAATCTCTCGATACACGGCCCCATTCACCCTTTCGTTTACACAGATCAGTCGTCCTGGTCCCTTTGCAAAAAAATAGCCCCAAAGCATGATGTTTCCACCCCCATGCTTCACAGTGGGTATGGATGCAATTCAGTATTCTTTCTCCTCCAAACAAGAGAACCTTTTGTTTCTACCAAAAAGTTCTATTTTGGTTTCATCTGACCATAACACATTCTCCCAGTCCTCTTCTGGATCATCCAAATGCTCTCTAGCGAACCGCAGATGAGCCTGGACGTGTACTTTCTTCAGCAGGGGGACACGTCTGGCAGTGCAGGATTTGAGTCCCTGGCGGCGCATTGTGTTACTGATAGTAGCCTTTGTTACTGTGGTCCCAGCTCTCTGTAGGTCATTCACTAGGTCCCCGCATGGGGTTCTGGGATTTTTGCTCACTGTTCTTATCATTTTGACACCACAGGGTGAGATCTTGCATGGAGCCTCAGATCGAGGGAGATTGTCATTGGTCTTCCATATGTCTTCCATTTTCTAATAATTGCTCCCACAGTTGATTTCTTTACACCAAGCGTTTACCTATTGCAGATTCAGTCTTCCCAGCCTGGTGCAGGTCTACAATTTTGTCTCTGGTGTCCTTCGACAGCTCTTTGGTCTTGGTCATAGTGGAGTTTGGAGTGTGACTGATTGCGGATGTGGACAGGTGTCTTTTATAATACCGATAATGAGTTAAAACAGGTGCCATTAATACAGGTAACGAGTGGAGCCTCGTTAGACCTCGTTAGAAGAACTTAGACCTCTTTGACAGCAAGAAATCTTGCCTGTTTGTAGGTGACCAAATACTTATTTTCCACTGTAATTTGGAAATTCTTTAAAAATCAATCTGATTTTCTTCTTCTTTTTTTTTTTTTTCCCCCACATTCTCTCTCTCATGGTTGAGGTTTACCCATGTTGACAATTACAGGCCTCTCTAATCTTTTCAAGTAGGAGAACTTGCACAATTGGTGGTGGACTAAATACTTATTTGCCCCACTATACTAAATATATATATATATTAGTATTTTACATGTATATTTTTACATTAAAAAAAAAAAGCGTTGCAGCAAATATTCCAAATTTTCATCCAAAGTCTTTTTCTGCTGATAACATGCTTCCAGACACGGCGCTCCGCATACGCATAACATGCACTGCGCGTAGGGCACCAACTGCCTGAAGGGGCACCCAAAAAAAAATCAAGTTTGTAAAAAATCTTAAAAAATAGTAATTGTAATAATAACAACAATATATAGTATTTAAAATAAAACTTTGTAAAGCCTGACAAGTAATACAATTATAAGTAACATATGCTCATTATTTACACAAAGAAAATCTGTGCGGCCCTCTCGTCAGTCCACCTTTGGTGCCCCCCACCCCAATTCCCTGGTGGTTTGCTCCATTATGCTTCAGTCGCAAATCTATTATTTTTGTGTCATTCTGTTTTTGTTCGGTTTGACAATTTGTGAAACATATGTGAATGTTTGTGAAATATTACTGTTGACAACTAAGTTATTTCGTAAAATAAAGCAATACTGACAATTGTTCAGATATTGTTCATTTCTATCGTTTTTGGATGGGGGGCTGGGGGGCGGCACCACAAAGCATTTTTGCCTAGGGCACCAAAATAGCTAGCGCCGGCCCTGCATGCTTCACATGCATTGTTGAAAATACATAACTTTATCTGAAAATGATTGCCTGATTACACAACCTCCTCAATAGCCACTATTGTTTTAACTTGGCTGTACTTAATACCACAGATCCTGGGTTAATAGGTTTTTAGTTTTTTCAGATTTTTAAAAAATGTATATATTGTTAGTTTTTTATTTTTTATTTTTTTTTTCTGTTGCTCTGAATGTTTCCTCAGCTATAAAAATGACTCTGAAATGTGCAGAAAACAGTGCAGCAGAACATCATTTTTTTAGCTCCTATGTAAAAATTCCATTCCACGGCTACGTGACGTGCATACACGTTAAGAGGGAACATCTGCTTAAACCCCGAGAGCCATCCAGAAAGACGCGCAGGGTGTCGCAGAGGTGATTGTCTCTTCCCGTGGCAGAGTAGCAGATGACTGGCCCGAGAACTGGGACCCTCAATTAAGGATGGAGCTGTCGTTCCCTCTGGAACACAAATTGGCCTGAGTTGATATCCCTTGTTCATTTTTTTGGCTGTCACGAAATCAGTCTTGCTTGCACAGCTACCTTTTGTTTTGCCCGACAAAAGTAAATGCCGCATCAAAACAGAAAAGCCCCTCAGCATCATTATTCAAGTCTCAAAATCACACAGTGTCTGATTTACTAGGACTGGGCGTTTATATTATCGTGATGATCGATCAAGAAAATGTTGAGGCTCATCACCTCATGACAGATTTAAACATGGCGGAAACTAGGGCTGCAGCTAGTAAGCGAGTATTCGACTGAAAATTCTATCGATTAATCGAGTAATCGCAGAAAAACATTTTTTTGTAGGTAAGGAGCAATTATAAATATACACGAGAAATCAAGACATTTCATGTAATATTGATTATTGAACCATTTTCAGTCAATCAATGTCTTTATTTTCGATGTACATAGTTGAAATCAGCCAAAAATTGCATCTCAGAAGTGAAAATTTAAAAAAAATGACTGTTTTCACTCAAAAAATTCTAGATCTTATAAAAAAAAATCTTATTTGTTACCTAAAAATTTCATTACGTTTGATAACACACTAGGGTTGCAGCTCTCGATTAGTTTAGTAGTCGATTAATCATTGAACTAGTTAGTTCGAATAATCATGAATTATCAATCGGATAAACATGAACATTTTAAAATACCTGAGCTGGGCCTCAAACGGTATAATTAAATAAGGATCTACATATGTACAACATTTGAACAATTGGCTAACTAAAATAGCAAAGGTCCACTAGCTTAAATACTATAAAATACTTTTTTTTTTTTTTTTTTTTTTTTTTTTTTAACAATGCTCTCAATAGTTCAGACACATATTCCAACAAAAATTGGCTAAATATACCTTTAAACTAAATTACGAATGCATTAAAAACATTAGCTTAAACAAAAACCTAGCTTATGTTGGTCTTAACAGGTAGCAGCGGGATTTGAGCATGAGCATGAGGCAGACTAGAGGGCAGTGTATCCACCCAAATCAATGAAATTAAATGCAAGCGCTTTCAAAAACAAACCATTAGAAAGCCACTTTATTTATACGAATACTCGAAGCAGCAAAATTTAATTCGAATCTTTTTTTCTAATCGAATACTCGACTTAATTGATTAATCGTTGCAGCACTAGCGGAAACAAACCCAAACTAAACACACACAAAATGACGCATGCTATGCATTTACTCTTACCCTTGGCGGTGGTAGACGTCCATTTCAATTGAACTAGGATGGCTGACAGATTAACTTAGAAGGGTGGGCAGCATTCATTCATTCATTCATATCTGGTTTCTGTGGGAGTGTTCGCATACAGTGTGTTGCCATTTTTTTTTTTGTTTCGGACATTTAAAAAAATGTCACTCAAAGCCATTACTAGAGGCATGCGAAATTTCCGATTCTTAGATTATTCGCGATTTGGCCGTGGACGATTCGAGAACGATTCACAAACTTCCAATTATTGAATAATACCAGGTAAAGCAGAACTAAAACACTGTCAGCGCGGTCTTCGGGACGCATTGAGGAACGGACAGAGAGTAAATATCATGTACAACTCATGCCGCTAGGTAAAAAAAAAAAATAATAATACCTGACTGCAGCCGACAACTGCTTCAAACAATGCCCAGTTACTAGTTGCTATAAACATAGACACATACGGCTATAATAGATATCACATATATGTAGAACTAGATGGAAAACAACAGCCGACCCCCGCGTAAAAACATATAAAGAGAAGTAGATGCAAAATGATAGACTTGCCGTTTAGTAGTTGCCGTGTTGTAAACAGCCGCCATCTTAAAGCAGTAGACTTCTCTAGAAGGCTCTGTTGTAGCGGAACCTAAATAACGTTTTATCTAAAATACACCTAAATCGGCAAAATCTTGACATGAATCTATCTTTAAATCAGTGCTTCTCAATTATTTTCTGTTACGCCGCCACTGTAAATTGTATCATTTGGCTATAAATTATTATACTGTACCTCTGCATAATATTGTGTCCTTTTTAATATTAAATAAAAAATATATAGCTCAACTTACAATAAAGTATAGAAAAGACTTAAAGTGCATCACTTTGCCTGTTTTTTGTTGTTGTTGTATTTTAATTCAATCTGTAAAAATACATACATCACGGTAAATTTTTTGACCATTTAAGAGCGAACAAGAAATTTTAATAAAATCAATAAATAAATGATACATTCAAATAACCATTTACCCGTAAAAACAAAAATTAAACAAAAACAACAGTGTCTTTGGACAGTGGGACAGTTTTTATTTTTGCTATTTTTTACTGAGCAACTTGGTATGCCACCTTATATAATTCTAACAGTGCTCGCAGGTTTACTGATGTAACACTGCGGGACGATTGTTGGCAATATATGGCACGTCTTGGCTGGAAAAAAAATGAAGTGGCTTATCAATGTAAGTGGGGTCTAATGTTTATAAGTGACATCTTATAAACACAGACTGGTCTTTTTTCATCTCCCACTGTATTAAAACTCAAAGCCAAAAGCTACATACGCTTAGTCATACTTCCTAGTCTTAGCTCATCATATCTCCAGTGCTCTTTGCTGTGTGCTCTTGTTTTGTTCAAAAATACTGCACACACAAAATGATACATTATTCTAGTATGGCAAAAATATGTTCCCCGAGGTCACATGCGCCACCCCTGGCAATGCTCTGCGCCCCCCTAGGGGGGCCTGCCCCACTATTTGAGAAGTACTGCTTTAAATGAAGAAACAGTTTTAAAACTTTGACATGTCGAAAGTAGACAGAAGGGAAATTATGGAATTACGATAGCAATTCTAACCATTTTAACGGTTCATTCACATCATTAAATTAATTGTAGTTTAAAGCTGATGATTCAGAATGGGGACTGTATGGGGACAGTAATTTACTGATTTTAACAGTTAACTGATTTTTACTGATTTTAAGTTAACTTGATAATGAAATATTAGTTTGGTTTAGCCTGAGAGGATTTTTGAACAATTTTGGAACTAATGTACAGCACTTTAAAAGCCGGGGGGTGTCAATAATCGATTTATAATCGAATCGGAGCCTTTGAATCGTAATCGAATCGTTAGGTGCCCAAAGATTCCCACCTCAAAGCCATTACACCCCAAAAAAAACACGCTCGTACATGCACTATTCACACTCTAAAAAATTGGATCCACATTCTGTTTGTTTTTGTGCCAAGCGTCCCCTCCATCAATACTTGATGTGAGCTGTCGACACACGGGGTCGCATTATGTTATCTCTGCAGCCATTTTGTGACGTCCATCTACTGAAGTGTCATTTTGAGGTACGAGCCGGCGCGCTGCCGCCGTCAGCCGGCCGTCATCTTTATCACCAAGGTCAAGCAATTGCTGATGGTCGTTTCATGAGCGTCAGGCCCCGGGGCCTCTCGCCCGCTGTTCCGACTGGGATTGATGAGGATTTAGTGGTGGTTGAGGGCGCGGGGTGACAAACTTGATGGGGCGGGGGGTGTTTTGCCACACAGCCAGGGAAAGGAAAAATGTCATTTAAAGGTAACCTGTTGGCAAGTGGATTGTGAGATGTATTGCCTCAGGTAGATGGATTATTCATCCTGGGAGGTTAATGAAATAATCACAGTAACACAGAGCGTATTAGCGGTAAGATCCTCCACGACCAATTGATTATCAAATTTGTCGACATTTTGACATTGTTGACCTAAGAATTTTGCGAATACCTCTTAAAGCAACCAGTGCTGTTTTTGGCAGACCTTTTAATGTTAGTCTTAGTCTATTGAGCGAGAATACTTATTAGTCTTAAACACATTTTGAAATAACTAAAATTAGGGCTGTCAAAATTATCACTTTAACGGGTGGTAATTATTTTTTTAAAATTAATCACGTTAAAATATTTGACACAATTAACGCACATGCCCCGCTCAAACAGATTAAAATGACAGCAGAGTGTAATGTCCGCTTGTTACTTGTTTTTTTGGTGTTTGGCGCCCTCTGCTGGCGCTGATTGACATCAACAATGGCGAGCTGTTAGTTTATTTTTTTGATTGAAAATTTTACAAATTTTAATAACGAAAACATTAAGAGGGGTTTTAATATAAAATTTCTATAACTTGTACTAACATTTATCTTTTAAGAACTACAAGTCTTTCTATCCATGGATCACTTTAAGAGAATGTTAATGTCGTCTTGTTGATTTATTGTTATAATAAACTAATACGGTACTTATCTACCGTATGTTGAATGTATATATCCGTCTTGTCTTATCTTTCCATTCCAACAATAATTTACAGAAAAATATGGCATATTTTATAGATGGTTTGAATTGCGATTAATTACGATTAATTTATAAGCTGTAATTAACTTGATTAAAAAATTTAATTGTTTGACAGCCCTAACTAAAAGATAAGAGTTCTTCAAGTTATAGTCGACGTTGACTGAAAATAAGTTCGTCTGAAAAATTTTTTTTTTTTTTAATTCACTCTTTACAAAACATAAAGGTTTCCAACAATTCCGAATGAACATTGGCATACAAGCTTACACCAGTATTGTAGCATCTAGAACTCCAACTTGGTGATAATTCACACTCAGCAGGGAACCCGTATATTATTTTCAATTATACCCACCTGGACGCCACAAACTGTATATTTAAAAAAAAAAAAAAAAAAAAAAAAAAAAAAGTCAAAGTTTAAGACACTTGCCATTAGCATTAGCCTAATGTTAACATTAGCATAGCATTGAACGCGAATGCTATGCCAATGGTACGAGTTACATTTAGTGTGTAATGATCACTCGGCATAGACCAGACATGTCCAAAGTGCGGCCCGGGGGCCAAATGCGGCCCGTGGTCAAATTTCATCCGGCCCCCAACCTCTGTCATAAGATCAATAATGTCTGGCCCGCACACAGACTTAATAAATTGGTCAGCAGTATTGCTACCAGCATATGAAGTAGCTTACACATTAAATGCTGCTCCTCATTTACACACTAAAAGGCAGCAGCTCTCTAGGCAACAGTACTCCATGTGACACTTGACTTCCAATTTTCTAAAATGGCAGCAATCAACAAAAAAAATTGACAGCGACGGCCGACGCTTTAAGGATAGGTGGAAATTGGACTATTTCTTCACTAAAATACGCAACAACTGTGTGTGCCTCATTTGCAAAGAGACAGTCAGTGTTTTTAAAGAGTTCAAATGTAAGGCGATATTACCAAACAAGACACGCTGACATGTACGACAAGATTACAGGGAAGATACGCAGTGAGAAATTGAAGCAACTTGAAGCTAGTTTAATTTCACAGCAGCAGTATTTCGCAAGATCCCGAGAGTCAAAAGAGAACGCCACAAAGGATAGTTGCGAGATTGTTGACATTATGAATAAAAAAATAATAATAATAACAAAGCAAATGTGACACACTGAATGGCTTGCTAAAATTTGCTTAAATATATTGTTCAACACAAAGGACGTCAGCCAAGGTCAGCCCCCCACATTTTTACCACACCAAATCTGGCCCCCTTTGCAAAAAGTTTGGACACCCCTGGCATAGACCTTTAAAGGCTCAAGCAGCATTGCATATTCACTCTGGCAAAGATAAAACTGTGCGTGCGAGTCTGGAGACTAGAGAGCAGCAGCACATCACATGAGTGACACAACCAGACTTTACTATGATGCAGGCTAACTACACGTTGTGAACATGTGACGGAAACTATGGGGCATTTTCGTCTTTTCATCTCGTCATACGTAAACTGGCATTAGTCTCGCTATGTTTGTTCCCCAAAACATGTTTTTAGCTCAGTTGTCTCGTCATCTTAATGTAAAAAAAAAAATGTTGACAGAATATTTTCGTTATAGTCATCGTTGCCGAAAACAACACTACAAGCAACACTAGGTAACTTTTCAGTTTTGGCAATCTGATCGGGAAATATCGGGATCGGCAGATACTGAAACTAAAGCGATCGGGATCGGATCGGGAGCAAAAAAACATGATCAGAACAACCCTTCTATAAATGTTTGGGTGGTTTTATTTAGATGTTTTTTTCATCTGTGTGATTTTGACAAAGATCAGATAACATGGTGCTTTTTTGCTAAAAAGTGAGGAATTCCAAAAGGTTCAGAAACTTTTTCATACCACTGTAATGAGTTAAAAAAAAAGGGGTGGGGAGATTTATGTAATGAACCAGTTATTCGACTAATCTCAAAAAATAATCAGTGAATGAAAATAACTGTACCAGTCCTAATTAGCTGACATGAAATAAAACCCTATTAACCTTCACTGTCATTGCTTTGTTGACATGTTGTTTTCTTTTTGGTTGTTTATCAGGCTCGTTATCATTCAAATCCATAATGTTGTCGAGCCACAGTCATCAATCAACCCCAATGCCATCTAAATTCCAACAGGCGTATGAGTCACATGCAGATTTGTGCTTAAAGCTTTGCTAAACGACTCTGAGGATGAACAAATGGCAGAGGAATAAAAACACCGGCCCCTCTTTTTTTTCTTTTTTTTTTTTTTTTTTTATGCGGCATTAAAACCTCAGCCAATTAGATTTGGAACGCAGACTTCTGCTCCAGACAGCGGCACTTGTATATTTTAGTTCTGACATCCCTGCTTAAATCTATCGGCCATCAAATTCTTATTTTAGCGCAATCGTCCATTAAATTCCCTAAAAATCTATTCTTTTTTTCCCCTTAATGCTTCCAATACAACATGTTTTTACCGAGCTGTAACATTTTCATTGCTTGGGCTGAACCCCAGTGTTTTACCATTCATCTTTTTTCGCAAAGTCTCTTTTCTACACAAAGCATGGTCCATAAAAAGTCATGCTTGAATGAGTTTAGTGTGGCAGACAGCCATCCATCCCCTTGGGAAAGGGCTAAACCGAGAACTCAGAAATGGAACATCTGAATGTTACCCAGCATTTTCAAGAATAAAAATGGATTTGAACTGCCATCACAAGAGAAAGAAGCAGTTTGCGTTTTATTAGATGGAAATAAGATGGTTTTGTTAAAATATCGCGTTAACGGGCGGTAATTAATTTCTTTTATTAATCACGTTAAAATATTTGACGTAATTAACGCACATGCCCCGCTCAAACAGATCAAAATTACAGCACAGTGCAATGCCAACTTGTTACTTGTGTTTTTTGGAGTTTTGTCGCCCTCTGCTGGCGCTTGGGTGCGACAGATTTTATAGGCTTCAGCACTCATGAGCATTGTGTAAGTAATTATTGACATCAACAATGGCGGGCTATTGATTTTTTGATTGAAAATTTTACAAATTTTATTAAAACGAAAACATGAAGGGTTTTGATACAAAATTTCTATAACTTGTACTAACATTAATCTTGTAAGAACTACAAGTCTTTCTATCCATGGATCGCTTTAACAGAATGTTAATAATGGTAATGCCATCTTGTTGATTTATTGTTATAATAAAGAAATACAGTACTTATGTACCATATGTTGAATGTATATATCCATCTTGTCTTATCTTTCCATTCCAACAATAATTTACAGAAAAATATGGCATATTTTATAGATGGTTTGAATTGCGATTAATTGCGATTAATTACGATTAATTAATTTTTAAGCTGTAATTAACTCGATTAAAAATTTTAATCGTTTGACACCCCTAGACAAAAGTAGACCGTAAATTCACTATCAACAACTATCCACATTTCATCAAACTTAACCCTTCAAGGTCCATTTCATCTGATTTTGCATGCCATTGATGTTGATGAATATTTCAAAGATGGCGCGTGTCCAGCACATGTCCAGGCCTGTTTTAGTTCGCCAATGACCATTTGGATGATCCAGAGCAGTCGTGAAGAAAGTCATGAGGTCATATCAGTTCAAAATTGAACTTTTGGGTCTTAATTCCACTCATAGAGTTTGGAGGAAGAAGAATGATGGGTACCATCCCAAGAACACCATGCCTACTGTGAAGCATGTTAAAATCACACAGATGAAAAAAGTGTCTGCTTTAACTAAAACCACCCAAACATTTATTGGTTTTCATATTTTAATGAGGATAGTAGAGCTGGGAATCTTTGGGCACCTAACGATTCGATTACGATTCAGAGGCTCCGATTCGATTATAAAACGATTATTGATGCACTCCTCTCCTTTTTTTTTAAAAATGTTTTGTACATTAGTTCCAAAATTATTCAAAAATCCTCTCAGGCTAAACCAAACTACTATTTCAGTATCAAGTTAACATATAACAGTAAACAAATATACGAAAATAACAGTAAATAAAAAAACTCCAGTCCCCATTCTGTATCAGCAGCTTTAAACTATATTCAATTAATTTAATGTTGTGAATTAACTGTTACAGTTGTTGAAATTGCTCCTGTTATTCCATAATTTCCCTTCTGTCTACTTTTGTCAAAGTTTTAAAACTATTTCATCATTTAAAGATAGATTCAAGACAAGATTCTGCCGATTTCGGAGTATTTTAGATAAAAAGTTAATTAGGTTCGCTACAACAGAGCCTTCTAGAGAGGTCTACTGCTTTAAGATGCCGGCTGTTTACTTACGCCGGAAAGTCTGTCATTTCCCATCTCTATTCAATAATACATGTTCTAACACCGAAGTGGTCTGTCATTTTGCATCTAGTTCTACATATATGATATCTACTGTAGCCGTATGTTTGTAGCAGCTAGCAACTGGGCGTTGTTTGTAGCGGCTGTCAGCCACAGTCAGGTATGATTTTTTTTATCTAGCGGCATGAGTTGAACATGATTTTTACTCTCGGTCCGTTCCTCGTTGCGTCCCAAAGACCTGGTATAATTCAATAATCAGAATTTGGATATTTGTGAATCGTTCTCGAATCTTCCACGGCCAAATAGCGAATAATCTAAGAATCAGAAATTTCACACGCCTCTAGAGGATAGTATGCAAACAATGACAGAAGGGGGGGGGGGGGAGTGAACCATCGCATTTAATATTTTGTGTTGCCCCCTCTTTTGGCAGCAATGACTTCAACCAGACGCTTCCTGTAGCTGCAAATCAGTCTGGCACATCGATCAGGACTAATCATTGCCCATTCTTCTCTATAAAACTGCTGTATTACAGGCAGATTCCTGGGATGAATCGCTGCCTTTAGGTCATGCCACAGCATCTCAATGAGGTTCAAGTCTGGACTTTGACTTGGCCCCTCCAGAACGTGCATTTTGTTCTTCTGAAACCATTCTGAAGTTGATTTATTTCTGTGTTTTGGATCATTGTCTTGTTGCAGCATCCATCCTCTTCTTAGCTTCAACTGTCTGACAGACGGCCTCAGGTTTTCCTGCAAAACATTCTTTTCAATTCATTCTTCCATTAATGATTGCAAGTTGTCCAGGCCCTGAGATAGCAAAACAACCCCAAATCATGATGCTCCCTCCACGATGCTTCACGGTGGGGATGAGGTGTTGATGTTGGTGTGCTGTTCCATTTCTCCTCCACACGACATTGAAACTTTGGTTTCATCAGTCCACAAAATATTTTGCCAAAATTTCTGTGGAGTGTCCCAAGTGCCTTTTTGCGAACATTAAACGAGCAACAATGTTTTTTTGTTTTTTTTTGGACAGCAGTGGCTTCCTCCATGGAGTCCTCCCATGAACACCATTCCTGGCCATAGTTATACATATAGTTGTTGATGCGTGCATCGAGATATTGGGCTGTGCCAGTGATTTCTGTCAGTCTTTTGCAAACACTCTACAGTTCTTTTTTACCTCTGAGTATTCTGCGCTGAATTCTTGGCGTCATATTTGGTGGACGTCCACTCCTTGGAAGAGAAGCAACAGTGCCAATTTCTCTCCATTTGTAAACAACTTATCTGACTGTCGATTGATGAACATGCAGACTTTTAGAGATGGTTTTGTATCCTTTCCCATCTTAATACAAATCAACAATCCTTGATCGCAGAGCTTCAGACAGCTTTTGACTGAGCCATGATGCACGTCAGACAATGCTTCTCATCAAGACAATTCTTAACAGGTGTGTGTTTTATAGTGGGCAAGGCAGCTTTAAACCACTCACTGATTGGGGACACACCTGACTTAAAGAGCAATGGAAACCAATTTTTACCAAACAATTTAAGTCTCCTCAGGCAGAGGGTTCACTTACTTGGTTTTTCCCCTTCAGTCATTGTTTGTATGCAATCCTAATTAAAATATGAAAACCTATAAATGTTTGGGTGTGAAGGAATTTGCCTCCCCCCCCGCCAAGCCGCGGAAACAGCGCCAGCAGAATGAAATGCTATTCCGCTGGCACTGCTCCCACAAGCCAACCGGTGGGGGCCAAAATTCCGCGCGTTCACTCCCGTGTTCACCTTTTGTACTGACTCAATGTTCCAAAAGTTTTAAGAAGGCTCACCGAAAATAGGTTGACAATTTATTCGTCGACAATGGTCAAAAACGAGGCAAAAACAGACGACGGAGAGACCCTGCTGGATCCAGGGTCGTCAAACATGGCTACATAGAAATGTTCCTGAGCAGCGACCGTGTTATCTAAATATTCAGTTCTTTCTGAAAGCTGCGGTGGAGTGGGCCGGGCCGAAGGCGTGGCTGGGTGTTGTCTCGGGATCATCCCTCTGTGGCAGGTCAGGTTCGTGCATCATCCTACGTGGCTGAGACGTGGTTGCCACGGCGACCGACGCAGGTCTTGACGTCCAAGGCACCCGCGCTATCAACTTGTTATCCTGGTTGGGCGAGGGTGTTCTCCGATACTACTTGTTTTAGGACAGAGCGCGCTGCTCTTTGTCCTGGAGTGGCCGGGAGAACTAATTGCAAGAGTTGGTGCGTCAATCTTGCTCAAGACGCATTGGGCTTCTGTGATAAGATGGCGTTGTGTATCTTTTATGCCCTCTATTCTGCTTTTCATTAAACTATGGTGTACGTGCTGTTAATTTTATATTGGAGTAATACAAACAGTCCTACAGTAAATATGAGAAATGATACTATTCCCTGATTGATTATATTACGTGTGTTAGAGTAATGCAAAGTTATATGGTGTGCGCGAGAAAGGTAACTATTCCCTTCAGGTGGTGTTTTCCGAAATTTGCAGGTTCGCGGTGAATCAGTAACAGGCACACTTTTGCTCAATAGACGATTTTTATTGATTAGAAAATGCAGAATAAATTAGATTTATTGATCACAATCCCACAAAAGCAAGCAGACAAATGGTAACGTGATGCTAGATTTGAGTTTCTCAATCTCCGCGTTACGTTACAGCACAACTAGTTGTCCCTTAGAAATGAAAATCTCTTACCGTGAAAAACGAGTGGGAAGCCAACAACACTCCAGTAAGGCAGCAAAGGGACAAAGGCCAGGCGATCCGTACGTGACCCACTGGTAGACCTCACTGGTCGCCCGGAAATGTTCGGCTTTTGTAGGGACGCACCCCTCAGAGGCGGAGAGGCCAACTTCCGCCCCCGAGCGGCGTGGCCCCGTCCAATCACAAACATTTAAGCTACTTTTGGTTCAGCCCCCTTGAAAAAGGGCTTTTCACATGGGACAAATGAGCTGTGCTGCAACAAATGCCAACAAATGGTAAATATTATGGGTGCAAAACAAGTTATCTCTATGGGACCCAGGCGTGTCAAAACAAGTTATCTCGTGAGATTCTCAAGCGCGTCTCCTAACTATGGGAACAAGGGGAAAAACAATAGAAGTTGTTACAATCCCTGTCACACATCACAAAAGCATAATGTAATATTTTCCCCAATGAGGTGCTTTTATTTAAAGCAGTTTTTTCATCTGTGGGATTTTGACAAAGACCAGATAACATTTGATTTTATGCAGAAATGTGAGAAATTCCAAAAAGTTCTGATACTTTCATACCACTGTATGTTATGCTGTACAACAAGTTCAGATAAAAATTAAATGAAAACTAGCGGCACGGTGAAAGAGTAGCCAGGGCTGTCGCCTCACAGCAAGACCGCTTGGTCGAACAGTCCTGGATTCATCGTCTATCGCCATCAATGGCAGCCAATGAGTTAACTTCAGTGTTCTTTAATCTTGTACTTGCATTATTATAAACAGACACCCATCTCAAAACTAATCATGGCTGAATGTCTCCAGTGATAAACTCTGAAGCTTTTTAAAATTCTTAGTCTGTCAGGTTATTTATTACTGCGGGATACACACGCAAAAAACAGTGAACAATTTTTCCGATAAGATGTCTTTTTACTTGATATCATTACACTTGGCGGTTCGTTTCCACCAGCGGGCGTATCCCACGCGGTCCCGTTTCTTATCTGAGGGCGGCAGCTTGAATGTTTGATCCCTCTGATGTTCCATCACCTTCAAGGCAAGTTGACAAAAAAAAAAAAAAAAAAAAAAACGGACCAAAGAGTTTACAGCTTCACCAAATGATGACACAGAGTTTTCCAAATATGCAGAACACCACCCCGAGAGTGTCCCTCCGTGGTATTTTTGATGTGCGTGAGTCATGAATAATTTGTCATTTTCAAGTCGAGTCTGTCAGACAAACCAGCAGAAGCATGACTGCTGAAGGGGGTCCACTTTGTGTGAATTGGGACCATTTTGTTGACAGAGATGATTGAATTTTTTCGAGATGTCATCTTTGCTCAAAGAAGCGCGAGTGTCACTTCAGTGGAATTGTCGCAGACTGGAGGGATTTTTCGGATCTGACGGTTTACTAGCAGAGCGGAGAGGAGAAATCTGACGTAAACACCCTGCACCACAAGTTAATTGTTAGAATTCATAGATCAATTGCAACATTCGATTGATCGTGAAATTGACAGATTAATTGAATTTTTCATAGGGCTGTCAAAATCATCGCCTTAACAGGCGGCAATTAATTTTTTAAATTAATCACGTTAAAATATTTGACGCAATTAACGCACATGCCCCGCTCAGATTAAGATGACAGCACATGGTTATGTGCACTTGTTACTTGTGTTTTTTGGAGTTTTGTCGCCCTCTGCTGGCACTTGGGTGCGACTGATTTTATGACCATGAGAATTTTGTAATGATTGACATCAAGAATGGCGACCTACTAATTTATTTTTTGTTTGAACATTTTACAAATTTTATTAAAACGAAAACATTAAGAGGGGTTTTAATATAAAATTTCTGTAACTTTTACTAACATTTAACTTTTAAGAACTACAAGTCTTTCTATCCATGGATCACTTTAACAGAATGTTAATGCCATCTTGTTGATTTATTGTTATAATAAACAAATACTGTACTTATGTACAGTATGTTTAATGTATATATCCATCTTGTGTCTTATCTTTCCATTCCAACAATAATTTACAGAAAAATATGGCATATTTTACAGATGGTTTGAATTGCGATTAATTACGCTTAATTGATTTTTAAACTGTGATTAACTCGATTAAAAATTTTAATCGTTTGACAGCCCTAATTTTTCAATTAGATGTAAAATTATTCAATAGATGTAGGTAGGGGTGTGACAAAATATCGAAATGGTGATAAATCATGATACTTTTTATCCCAAAAGGTTATCGATACGCTCCTGCCAAGAATCGAGATATCGTTTTAAAAAGGTGTCAATGTTTACTGAGGGAATTTTGATGTCTTCTTCAGGCAATCATCTTTGTAAATCTCACTGGAACGGCACCAAACAAAAGGTCCAGCAGCATCAGCTTGTCAAGAATCTGCATTGGACAAGGTGTCAAGGGTCAAGAATCGGCATTGGAGAAGGTGATGATGCTGGGACTTTTGTTTGGTGCCGTTCCAGTGAGACTTTAAATGGCCCAAAATTACCTAATTGCCATTGACAGCCATAGACGTTCAATCCGTTTGAACTGAGAATTCGTTCATTCGCTGCCACCCTCCCAGTTCAAATGGATTGGACGTCTACTAGTGATAACCTAATTCCAATTCAATCTAGAAGTTAGTTTTTTGTAGAATATCCTAGAATGACTTCCTGACCAATCGTTGTATCGCCGTATCGTCAGATCATCGTTATCGTGAGCTTTCTATCGCAAATCGTATCGTATCGTGAGGTACCAAGAGGTTCCCACTCCTAGATGTAGGCCAGTCGCGATAAAAATTTTTAGTGTGCGATAATTTCATTCATTCATTCATTTTTCATGCCGCTTTTCCTCACGAAGGTCGCGGAGGTGCTGGAGCCTATCCCAGCTAACTACGGGCAGTAGGCAGGGTACACCCTGAACTGGTTGCCAGCCAATCGCAGGGCACAAGTAGACATACAACCATTCACGCACACACTCAGACCGACAGTCAATTTAGAGTGTTCAATCAGCCTACCATGCATGTTTTTGGGATGTGGGAGGAAACCGGAGACGGGCCTGGACGTGTACTTTTTTCAGCAGGGGGACACGTCTGGCAGTGCAGGATTTGAGTCCTTGACGGCGCATTGTGTTTCTGATAGTAGCCTTTGTTACTGTGGTCCCAGGTTTCCGTAGGTCATTCACTAGGTCCCCCTGTGTGGTTCTGGGATTTTTGCTCACCGTTCTTGTTATTATTTTGACGCCACCGTGTGACATCTTGCATGGAGCCCCAGATCGAGGGAGATAATCAGTGGTCTTGTATGTCTTCCATTTTCTAATAATTGCTCCCACAGTTGATTTCTTTACACCAAGTGTTTTACCTATTGCAGATTCAGTCTTTCCAGCCTGGTGCAGGTCTACAATTTTGTCTCTGGTGTCCTTTGACAGCTCTTTGGTCTTGGCCATAGTGGAGTTTGGAGTGTGACTGACTGAGATTGTGGACAGGTGTCTTTTATACCGATAATGAGTTAAAACAGGTGCCATTAATAGAGGTAACGAGTGGAGCCTCGTTAAACCTCAATAGACCTCGTTAGAAGAAGTTAGACCTCTTTGACAGCCAGAAATCTTGTTTGTAGGTGACCAAATACTTATTTTCCACTCTAATTTGGAAATAAATTCTTTAAAAAGCAAGCAATGTGATTTTCTGTTTTTTTTTTCCCCCACATTCTGTCTCTCATTGTTGAGGTCTACCCATGTTGACAATTACAGACCTCTGTAATATTTTCAACTAGGAGAACTTGCACAATTGGTGGTTGACTAAATATTTATTTGCCCCACTGTATACAGTCAGAGGTTTAAACAAGGGCAAGCCTCCTTCAAAAAATGTGTAATGATGTTTTAATCACATGCACCTGATGTGATACACAGGGGCGAAAGTGGCTGGAATTTCTTGCCGGAACTCCCCGATGCGAAGGTCGCCACAGAGCCAGAAAATTTTTCTTTTTTGGGTGGGGGGTGTCAAACCTCTTAAACTACTGAAAATGCAAAGAAAACTGTTTTAGCACAGTTATTTGTATAACATACAAAAACTGATTTTCATTCCTATTTTTTCAATGATTTGCAAAATAAAAGTTAACAAAAAATAGCAATAACCCCAACCTCCAGCTCCTAATTTTTATTTTCCCTCATTTCCTCACATACCAAATGCCAAATCTCAATTTTAACTACTTAAGAACATAGGATGTATATCAAAATTGAAGTTAAGGTAAACATTTACTTTTTGTTTTCGTTTTATAACAAAGATATAAGTAACATACATTCAGAAAAATAAGTACAAATGACTTATATTATGCACAGAAAAATGGAATTTATTTTGAAGATCGCGCAAACATTTTTTTTTTTTTTTTTTAAATCATACGGAAATGAATAAATAGCCTAACATAAATGAACAAATTTAAGTTCAAAGTGCACATTGACAGCTACGATGTTCTGAACCTCCCCATCAGAGCAAATAAAACTAAATATGATAAATAAGCCTCCTCAAGTCTTTCGTTGTTCTAAAAGATTTGATCAGTTTTATGTTGCATTGCCCTTTTTTGTCGCATCAATTCAACAACCTTTTTTTAATTTTTTTTGCTTGCTTAGGGTTTTGCTGTTTAATTTTTTTTTTTTTTCAAATGCCCTCCCGTTCAAAAATGGTCTTTCCCCAGAAAATTGAGATTTTAATCTTTCCATTGATGTACCACACGTGTATATCGGACAATTTTGAAATTTGGCCAGATTGGAGGTCTCAGAGCGGAACTTCAAGTCACCTGAGTGTTTTCCGACGTCTGTAAATCTGATGTTGGTAGATTGTTTTCTTCTTGGAGATGAAATGCATGTGTGGCAGCTTAGCATTCTTTTTTTTTTTTTTTTTTTTTTTTTTACATAGCGTTTTGACAGTTGTCATATTTTCGGAATCAAAGCACTGTGTACCGGAACAGCATTCCGGCCCTGAATCTTATACCGGAACTGCGTTCCGGAGCGTTCTGGCCCACTTTCACTCCTGGTGATACACCTGTGTTAGATTTTAGCCATTTTAAGTGGGATTGAATGTGGGGGTGTCCTAATTTATTCCTCAACAGAAATTGCATTGATTTAAAATTACATTTTACAGAAAGTTCTAAACTGATATTAAATATCCATATGAACAAATATGTTAGAAAACACACAGGCTTCCATAGGATGTGCCATTTTTTTAAACATGACTGTATATACACAATATACGTATACTTTATAGAACATTGCAATTTGAATGACGTGAAACTGACAAGGTAGGGTTAAATCCCGTCTTTGTGTTTCCGCCGCGCTGGCATCGGCGTAATCCGATGCGTATCCGATTTGATATGTATTAGGGAAAGGCCTGATGCTGATCCGACGATATCCCAATTTTCTCTTTCCGCTGCCGTGACTGCTTTCCTTTAGTCAAGCTCCCGGTTTGACACAACAGGGGACGTTACGTGAAGTGCATTAATGGCCCCCATCTATCTTAATCACAGCCGCCACATCCATTTTACTGCCTCGACGTCTTAATTGTCGCCGTCGCACGCAGCTTGCGTGGCGAAAAGATTGCGGGATTTGCGATCAAGGCAGGTAGAAAAATGTAAATGCCCACCACGGTAAGCGAAAATGAAATTACAAACAGATGTAATGCTCGATCCCAAATGGGGTTTGTGCGTTGTTATTCATTGGAATGCACGCTGGGATTACAGGAGGCGAAAACACAAAAAGCCGAGGCGATGTACTGCCACTTAAACCAATGAGATCGGTCAGTTTTGTTTCTGCAGATGGACGCGCACCCAAGAGTGCTGTTGTTTTTAATACCTTGGATTGCGCCAAGGACATTATCATTTTGCTTCTGTTGTCATTTGCTTTACCAAACGACAATGGAGATGACATATGAATCATGGTGGGAGTGACTTTGGCACATAGTAAACAAATCTTCAAAAACAAGCGTTGTGCTGTTTCACCCATTCACTACTTCATGTAATATTTAAAGGTGGACAGTAAAGGCCTTCAAGCCAGCAGTTTACCTGAAATGTGTTTGCTTAAGATGGCATCTACCGTAATTTCCCGACTATAAGGCGCACCCGTGTATAACGCGCACCCTAATTTTAGCACCAATAAATAGAAGAATACAAGAAAACAGAGCTCGTGTACGGATACAGAAATGTCATTTTACTGACTGGTGAAACACAGCACAAGCATAGCACATTGGTAGTTCAAAACATTACCGTAAACTGACCATATGTACGGTAATAATATGATCTGATAACTTCTTGAACTTACCAGAATCCAGGAGAAAACAAAACAGATGTGACTTTTCTTTTAAAGGCTGCTGTATAACTTGCTCGTTTCATCATGATGAATAAATGTTTCCTCCATGGATTGATACGGTAAAATGAAAGTGAGAACGTAAGTCGGAAATCCGAGAGAGCTCATCGCTGTCGACACGACGGTAACAATAGGAACTATTGTTATTTGGGTTTGAGTTTCCCGAGGGACAGATATAGTTGACGGACACAGGAAGTCTGTGTTGTGTTACATTTGTTATGGTCCGAGTTGCAGAGCTGCAATAAACGTAGACTCAAATGAGTTCAAGATACTAAATTCTGTGATTTATGAAGAGTGAAAAAAGCAGAATTTAACATAGACGAAATCATTCGGCCGATCAGAGTGAAGTATTACCGAAACAAAATGGTGACATCACGTACCGTAATGGTCGGCAACGGATCGCCGCATACGTTTCTTCAACTCAACATGGCCGTGTTAATAAAAAAAATAGTTTTTTATTAAAGATGTCCCGACCGATCGGGACATCGGAATCGGCAAAAAAATATCGGACATGCCTTTTTTTAAATTTTTTTTTTTTTTTTTTTAATTAAATCGTTTTCTAATTGTATTTAACGTTACAGACAAAATGTCTTACATTCATCAAGAGTCTTTAGATTTTGGCTTAAAGTAGGGCTATCACATTTATTGCGTAAACGGCGGTAATTTTTTTTTTTTTAATTAATCACGTTAAAATATTTAATGCAGTTAACGCATGCGCTGCTCAACCCACTCACGCATTGTCGCGTTCAATCTAGAATGGCGCCCTTTTACCTATATATATATATATATATATATATATATATATATATATATATATATATATATATATATAGAGCTAACAGGCAGCATAAAATGAGTAGAGAGAATTTTGGCAATCTTTGGAGCCTCGTTTTAATTGGCTAAAGCCTTACAATCCCTCTCTAAACAATTAGAAATATCGTGGGAAGCAATGTGGGGAAGAATGGTTGGGGTTGATCTTTTCCTTGACACCCTATGTTATTTCCCAACGCAGAGAAGATATATCAATTGGTGCCACTACGCCCGGTCATGGTTGCACTTCCCATCATGCATTTGGGCAGAACAGTTAAATGGCTACAGTATCATTTACTGAAAGCTCAACAAATACACTAGATGGCAATATTTAGTCACAATATACAAAGTCACATTTATCCTTTAAGAATTACAAGTCTTTCTATCCTCTCACAGAATGTTAATAATATAAATGCCATCTTGAGGATTTATTGTCATAATAAACAAATACAGTACTTATGTACTGTATGTTGAATGTATATATTCGTCCGAGTTTTAGTCATTTTTTTCTTAATGCATTGCCAAAATGTATATGATCGGGAAAAATTATCGGGAATGATTGGAATTGATTTGGGAGCAAAAAAAAAAAAAGCAATCGGATCGGGAAATATCGGGATCGGCAGATACTCAAACTAAAACGATCGGGATCGGGAGCAAAAAAACATGATCGGAACAACCCTAGTTTGGAGTATTTGTTTTTGGGTTTGTTGGTTGTCTAGCCGAATAGCGTCACTTTCACACACAGCAACAAACGGGAAGGGGTTAGCGCTGTCGCGCTAAGCCACTTCTGGCTGCATCTTTGACACTTGAAAAATAGCGAATATCGTACTACGGTCTGACGGAAAATTTTCGTGGATTTGAAACCGCGACGTTTTCACACAACGGTAAACCATGAAACCAGCACATGCCTACTTAAAACTACTGCTGGACAACTGAAAGACAAGGAGCAACGAACTCTCTCTCTTCCCCTCTCGCTCTAAAAAATAACTTGCGCACAGAAGAGGACCCAATGCGCGACCGCCGGGTCCCTGCCTGTCTCATACACACATTTATTTACAAGAAGTAAATCTCTCGCTCAGTAACTTCAGCTGCATCCATCATAATGTTGTCCATGCGTGCGTTCGTCAAAGGCGTCCGGGCGGCAGACGTGTCTTGAATTTCGTTCCGCTACTAGCGGCTGTCATAAAGTTATTAGGGAAAATCATCGTTTTTGAACATTAGTTAATCGCAATCAAACCGTCACATGTCAGATCTCGATGCATCTAATAATCGATCCTTTGGCATACCGCTACCTTATAGTCCAAAAAGGACGGTAGTCCTTCCTTAAGGCCAAATGAAAGGACAGGTTTGCATTTGTAGATCGTTGGAAATGGAGGCGTTTAGTTGACGAAGAAGCAACAAAACCAGAGGGTCACAGCAAGCAAGTCATGACATCAGAAATCAAACATTTTAAGGATGTCATCAGTTGAATAAGGTGGTACAAAGGAGAAAAGAAAGGAATTTGCGAAGAAAATGGCAAGACAAATCTGATTGCGAGAAGTGTGTTCCAAAAACAATACAAAGAACAAGAGAATCAATAAAAGAACATGATTTGGAAGGATAAGAAAGTTCAGCGAACCTGACACGAGGAACATGAAAGCATGCTACACAAGATAAGAGAAGAAGAACATGAAGAATGTGACAAAGGAAACATCAGGTACTGAACGGCCATTTTGTAGCTGCATGTTTCATTCGAGAAACGAGGATGAAAAGCATCTTTTGGTCCATGTCAATGATGTTTATTCAAGTCCTCTGGAGACTCTTGTCGGCTTATTGGCTCCACTCTCCTGTGGGTTGTTATCTCTGGAACAAGACATTGATCCTGATAGGAAAGCAGCCACGGACACCCTCCAGAGATTGTTCCAATAAGAGGATTTGAGAGGACATTCATCTCGATGGCTGATTTGAATGATCTAGAAGAGGGGCCGGCAACCTTTAACACTCAAGAGCCACTTTGACCCACTTCCCAGAGAGAAGACATCACTTGAACCCGCATGGACATTTTGACATTTGAAATGAATGTGTCAGCTATACTGCAAAAACATACGGTATAAGTTAGGGGTGTAACAATACAGACAAGTCACGGTTCAGTATGTACCTTGGTATGGGGGTCACGGTTCTGTACAACAGGAAAAACAAAAAGACTATTTTAATCACTGCATTTGAAAGTTTGTACCATTGGCTAAAACTAAAAAGCAGCTGTTATTAAAGCAACACTAAGTAACTTTTTAACCTTTATAAAATATTTTCAGAATATTTGTGATATGTCGACTGAAAACTAGTTGAAAGACACCTCTTTTGTACCTTGAGGGAGACTGTATCACTTTCACTGGCACTAACTAACTTTAAGGAGGGTGGCAGGAACCCTGCCACACCACATAAAACTACAAATGAGCTGAATGCTTTACGGCATTCGTCACTTCCCCCTTTCCCCGTAAATAATAAAGACTGAAGTTGATGCGAATGCTTTCGTGCGAAATCTGCAAAGATGGCAGAGCAACAAAAAAGACAAAAAGTTTAGTTTGCAGGGGGGAAAAAAAGGATTTGAAAGGATTAAAGGACACAGTAGCGACCCATAAATGCCCCAAAATCAACATGAAGTGTTCTAAAATCGACAGGAAATGACCTGAAATGCCCCAAAATTTAGTCACTGCCTGGCATTGGCTTCCACGCACAGCTATAGACGTCCAATCTGTTTGAAGTGGGAGGGCTGGCAGCAAATGAACTCATTTATTCCCTACCACCTCCCAGCACAAATGGATTGGACGGTTACTAGTGATAAAGTAATTCCTATTCACAGCAGTTGTATCGTAGAATGATTTCCTGACCAATATACTGATAATTGTCGTATCGCCATATCATGAGATCGTTATCATGAACCTAGTACAGGCGTAGGCAACCCAAAAAGTTGAAAGAGCCATACCGGACCAAAAAAACAATTATGTATGGAGCCGCAAAAAATTAACAGCCTTATAATAAAGGCAACACATGCTGTATGTAATCTATATTACCATAATTTTCGGACTATAAGCCAGTACTTTTTTCTTTTATTAATGCTAATGACAGCGTCATGTCATAATTATGATTATCTAATGACAGTCTTATGGCGCCACTGTCAAATAGTTTGCTACCAAATACCATAACTAGCAATTAATGAAACGACTAGAACAGTGACTAATAATTAGCACAGAACATGAATTTTGATTATTTACATACCAAATACCATAACTAGCAATTAATGAAACGACTGGCACAGTAACTAATAATTAACACACAACATGAATTTTGATTGTTATTTACATCTGTAGCGCTGCAATGCATGCTAGTAGGCATGTTGGACAACAAGAGGTTTGACAGCAGGTGGCAGCAGAGGTTGACTGTCTCCCATGAGGGAGCAGTAATGGCCAAATGAAGCTTCTTGGAGCAATGAAACTTTGCAACCGATTGGTTCAAAGCTTCATGGTGGTTCATTTGGTTTTATGACAGTCGTTTGATGCCAATGTGTTACTGGTTAATATCTTTTGGTGTAAATATCCCCCAATATAGTGAGGACAGCTGCGGCGTACAGTCCAGTGCAGCTTGTTTGTGAGCAAATGCCGTTTTCATATCAAATTTGGTGGGTGGCGGCTTATAGTCAGGTGCGTCTTATAGTCCGAAAATGGCGGTAGCTGTTTACGTGAAATGAATAACTGCCCATTTTTTGCTTTTAACAAGGAATCTAGACTGTTTTACGTTCATATCTAATAGAAACTCTGCGATTTAAGCATTTATTTACAAGAATTTTCAACTTAAAAAGCTGTTATGTGAGAGCCGCCATGTTGAATTTTGTATCTCTACACCTGGGGTCAGCAACCCTGGTCCTGGAGTGCCACTATCCAGCTTGTTTTCCATGTCTCCCTCCTTTTGACACACCTGAATCAAATGATCATGATCGTTATCAGGCTCCTGCAGAGCTTGCTGATGAGCTGATCATTTGATTCAGGTGTGTCAAAGGAGGGAGACATGGAAAACAAGCTAGATAGTGGCACTCGAGGACCAGGGTTGCTGACCCCTGCTCTACACAATAGCGCAAGTTCAACAAGTTATATTTTAGTTATTGTCACTGTATGTACAGTGGGGCAAATAAGTATTTAGTCAACCACCAATTGTGCAAGTTCTCCTACTTGACAAGATTAGAGAGGCCTGTAACTGTCAACATGGGTAAACCTCAACCATGAGAGACAGAATGTGGGAAAAAAACAGAAAATTACATTGCTTGATTTTTAAAGAATTTATTTCCAAATTAGAATGGAAAATAAGTATTTGGTCACCTGCAAACAAGCAAGATTTCTGGCTGTCTTAGAGGTCTAACGTCTTCTAACGAGGCTCCACTCATTACCTGTATTAATGGCACCTGTTTTAACTCATTATCGGTATAAAAGACACCTGTCCACAATCTCAGTCAGTCACACTCCAAACTCCACTATGGCCAAGACCAAAGAGCTGTCGAAGGACACCAGAGACAAAATTGTAGACCTGCACCAGGCTGGAAAGACTGAATCTGCAATAGGTAAAACGCTTGGTGTAAAGAAATCAACTGTGGGAGCAATTATTAGAAAATGGAAGACATACAAGACCACTGATAATCTCCCTCGATCTGGGGCTCCATGCAAGATCTCACACCGTGGCGTCAAAATGATAACAAGAACGGTGAGCAAAAATCCCTGAACCACACGGGGGGGGACCTAGTGAATGACATACAGAGAGCTGGGACCACAGTAACAAAGGCTACTATCAGTGACACAATGTGCCGCCAGGGTCTCAAATCCTGCACTGCCAGACGTGTCCCCCTGCTGAAGAAAGTACACGTCCAGGTCTGCGGTTCGCTAGAGAGCATTTGGATGATCCAGAAGAGGACTGGGAGAATGTGTTATGGTCAGATGAAACCAAAATAGATTTTTTTGGTAGAAACACAGGTTCTCGTGTTTGGAGGAGAAAGAATACTGAATTGCATCCGAAGAACACCATGCCCACTGTGAAGCATGGGGGTGGAAACATCATGCTTTGGGGCTGTTTTTCTGCAAAGAGACCAGGACGACTGATCTGTGTAAAAGGAAAGAATGAATGGGGCCATGTATCGAGAGATTTTGAGTGAATATCTCCTTCCATCGGCAAGGGCATTGAAGATGAGACGTGTCTGGGTCTTTCATCATGACAATGATCCCAAACACACAGCCAGGGCAACAAAGGAGTGGCTTCGTAAGAAGCATTTCAAGGTCCTGGAGTGGCCTAGCAAGTATCCAGATCTCAACCCCATAGAAAATCTGTGGAGGGAGTTGAAAGTCCGTGTTGCCCAACAACAGCCCCAAGACATCACTGCTCTAGAGGAGATCTGCATGGAGGAATGGGCCAAAATACCAGCAACAGTGTGAGGAAAAAGTTGTGAAGAGTTACAGAAAACGTTTGGCCTCCGTTATTGTCAACAAAGGGTACATAACAAAGTATTGAGATGAAGTTTTGGTATTGACCAAATACTTATTTATATTATGTGTTTTTTCCCCCCCCACATTCTGTCTCTCATGGTTGAGGTTTACCCATGTTGACAATTACATGCCTCGCTAATATTTTCAAGTGGGAGAACTTGCAAAATTAGTGGTTGACTAAATACTTATTTGCCCCACTATATATGCCTAAGAGAGGTGCATATTTTGGTTTTAGGTCACTAGCGGCTTTGGTTTTTAAAAAATATTGGAATTTTAAGTTTTTTAAAATACGCCCCCCTATGTTTCCCATCGCTATTCTATAACTCTATGCACTAACTTTGAAGTCCTACTCGTGCGTTATTCACTAGCCGATCGTCTTGAAACTTGGTAGTTACGTAGCATGGACCAGTATCTATCGATCCTCGAGTTTGATTTTTAATTCAATAATAGTGGCTTTATTTGAAAGTTAGCCAGGAGAGACATTAGCGGTCTTCGTCATAGCCTTTAGCCTATAACATGCTGTGGCATGCTCATTCTTGTTTTCTCAATGGATCACTTACAGTTTCAGGAATTACTCATCCAATTCCAGAATAACCCTTGTATTGAGCAGAACTGCCTTACGTTGTGCCGCTTCTTGCCCAAAGCGTGACCTTCAGGTTTAACCAGCAGTCCGGGGGGACGCTGTCCTGCACTAAAGTGAATTATGTCGCGGTAATGCATTATGTTAGGCAGCATTCCCCGGACAATCTATCATTGTCTACTCCGGCCGCTCGCGCCGGCTCATCCCATCGCTTGGCGATACCATGTGGAAGATCGGCGTCAGGAGATCGCCCAAGGTCGCCGGCGCAATCAAGAAAAGCGTCAGTCTTGGGGAAACCGTCCCTTCGCTCAAGGTCTTCATGAATAAACTATGACATTTGTATCATTTACGAGCAGGAGGATAATACGTGCAGCCGTAGACTATAGAGTTCTCTAATGGGATTTCAACTTGGACCTGCACTTCACACAAGGAATAGTAATATCCAATACGGAGGACATTTGCGAGTGGCCATTTACGAGTCTGCTCACAACGGCGGATCAATACCATCATGGCCAACAAATTTGGTTTCATTACAGCCAGTACAAAAAAGCCGTTTTAATGGTACTTTTTCAGTCTGACTGGTGCTCATTCAAAACTAGACTTTGAAGAAAGTTGCAGGAATCGATAGGGTCCGTCTTCCCGGATAGATGCTCACTTTGTATAGGTTCTTCTACTATGCCCTCCGAACGCTCTCTGACGGGCCAATCGGTGTAGAGATGCTTCAGATTGTCCTTGAAACCACTGTAAACAAGAATAGTGTATCATTGTTGCTGATATATGGGTGTGGAGTTGGACATGGCAGAATGGTGACGGGCAATGTCAACAAATGACCTTCAGTCAAACTGGAATTAAGACTCAAAACATAAAACTGGAATTGTGTTGGCAACAAGTGAACCTCGGTGACTTTGAAGTTGACACCCACAGACGGAAGTGAATGAGTTGCCTCATTAGTCAAAATTAGATTAATCCTAAAATTTTAGTGATTAACTATGTCAATGTGTTAACTCATTTCATGCCATTGATCGCGATAGATGTCCAATAAATTTTCAACGGGAAGTAAGTGAAGGAGTTAACCTACAATTTAATTTATGTGCAATTTCCAATCCATTCCAACTGGGAGAGGCTAAAATGCCTTAGTGGGTTAACTTGTTAGTCAAAATTTACGG
Organism: Corythoichthys intestinalis; assembly: GCF_030265065.1. Taxonomy (NCBI): domain Eukaryota; kingdom Metazoa; phylum Chordata; class Actinopteri; order Syngnathiformes; family Syngnathidae; genus Corythoichthys; species Corythoichthys intestinalis. The sequence continues at coordinate 5,523,603 of NC_080411.1, forward strand.
AGCCCCTAAAGGGACATTGGCAGGAATAAAATCAATTTTAGCAAACAGATTGTTTCTGGTGCGCATCAGATCTGGTAAACATTAGCATTATATAGCATTTAAGGTAGCGTACTTTTGTTATGCAAGTTAGCCAAATGTTGTAAATATTAGCATTATATAGCATTTAAGCTAGGGAACTTTGTTATGCAAGTTGGCCAATGGCGTACCGCACGCTACACGTCACTTCCGCTCATTTATATTCATGACATTAGCTACCCGTTTGTCCGCAATAGCTAATGAATGGAAATAGTGTACGAAGGAGGTGTTTACAGAGCTAAATGTGGTGGTCCTAGCCCACACTCCCCTCTACTGGCTTTTATTGTTGTTACACTTCCTGTTTTATGTGGCATGAGTTCAACCTTGGCAGACCTGGGAGCGCACCTGCAGCTCATCACAATCAACACTGCTTTTAAGGAGCGGCATGGGCAGCAAGCAGGTGCCAGATGATTTTGCCAGTCACCATTGGTACATCGGCCAACGAACACTGTAGTTTGTGATTCCTGTCTTAGAACTCTTAACTAATTCTGTTTTTTGCCATCAGGACAGCCACCGCCTGAACCTCAGCCTCAGCCACAGCCTCAGCCTCAGCCTCAGCCTCAGCCACAGCCATTTACCATTCAACCCACCAGCCGCTCAACACCTTGCCCTTGTGCAATAAATATCACTTCACACTTCATGTGTTTCCGGCTCGCATTTTGGTCCACATCAACTTTGCCTACCTTGCCGTAACATAATCATCTGGCCTTAAAGAAATGGACCAAGCGACCGCCGACACCCTCCAAGAGGCCCTCGGACTCCAGAGAGTCATGCTAGGCAAGCATGAGCAGACGCTAGGTAGCCTTGGAGAGACTCTCCGGAGTATTTCGATGGACTTACACCGGGTCAAGACGCAGCTCTCGCAATCCCCCACTTCCAGGGCCGGCCCTACTATTTCTGTGAGTAGTACTACTGGTGGCCTACCGCCCCCCCTTCGGCCGGACGTGTTCATTCCTACTCCTGAATGTTACTCTGGGGAGTTGGGCTCTTGCAGCCGTTTTTTACTCAATTGCAATCTAGTTTTTAATTTGCAGCCTTATAGTTATTCCTATGATGCCGCTAAGGTTGCTTTCTGTATTAACCTGTTGAGGGGAAAAGCAGGTCAATGGGCGACAGCACTTTGGGAGAAGAATTCACCAGTGCTAAGTTCTTTTGAGGCATTTTCTGGAGAATTGCGCAGAGTGTTTGATCACCCTGTTCGTGGGAGAGAGGCCAGAAATCGCCTTTTTTCCCTCCAGCAAGGTTCTAAATCAGTGGCGGAGTTTTCAATCGCTTTTCGTATTTTGGCTGCCGAAAGTGGCTGGGGTGAGCTGGCTTTGATTTCTGTTTTTTCGCGTAGTTTGGCGGAGGAAATAAAGGACGAATTAGCAACACGGGATGAGCCTTCCACACTGGAGGAGCTAATTTCCCTAGCAATAAAGATGGATAATCGACTGAGAGAACGTAAGAGGGAGAAAGCTATTAAGTCACGTCTGTCTCCGCCATTCATGTCACCCACTGCCGATGCCATCAAACCATCCCCTAGCGACACTCGGCGACCGACATCCCCTCTTCTGTTGGAAGATCCCGTGGAACTTGGACAAACCGGACACTTAGCATTCACCTGCCCTGCTCAGCCAAAAGTCCAGACTAACCAGATAAAAGGGAGCACCCTGGTGAGCCAAACCTCCTCCAACTCTGTCTCTCAGTTGCGACTCATACTCCCGGCTAGCATCTCCCATGGTTTGGATGCTATACCACTACAAGTATTCATCGATTCTGGTGCTGACGACAGTTTTATGGACGAAAGTTTTGCGACTCTAGCTAAAATTCCTCTCGAACCCCTCAAGGCCCCCAAGGTAGTGGAAGCAGTGGATGGTAGAAAACTCTTTTTGGTAACCCATCGCACCATCCCTCTCATGCTCAAGGTCTCAGGAAATCATCATGAATTAATACAGTTGTTCATTATCTCCTCACCAATACCACAGGTCATCCTTGGTCTCCCCTGGCTTAAACACCACAACCCGAACATCAACTGGACAGAGGGAAAGATCGTGGGATGGAGTAATCGCTGCCACTTGGAATGTCTTGGCTCGGCGCACCCACTTGGTAGACCGGTAGGAAAGCCAACCTGTCCACCAGTGCCTCCTGACCTCACCAATGTGCCCCCTGAATACCACGACTTGGCGACGGTGTTCAGCGAGGACCTCGCCCACACTCTGCCTCCCCATCGCCCCTATGATTGTGCCATTAATCTCCTACCGGGGGCTCCCCTTCCGACAAGCAGACTGTACAACATATCCGGTCCTGAGAGAACTGCTATGGAAGACTACATCAGAGACTCCTTGGCTTCTGGTATCATCCGTCCCTCCTCCTCCCCTGTCGGCGCAGGCTTCTTCTTCGTGGGCAAGAAGGATGGCGGCCTGCGGCCATGCATTGATTACCAGAGCCTAAACCAGATAACAATAAAAGATAAGTACCCCTTGCCTCTAATTGACCCTTCTTTTGAGCCCTTCAGTCACGCCAGGTTGTTCACAAAGCTGGATCTCCGAACTGCATATCATCTCGTCCGAATCCGTGAGGGGGACGAATGGAAAACGGCATTCAACACTCCCCTTGGTCATTTTGAATATTTAGTAATGCCCTTTGGTCTCACAAATGCTCCTGCTGTTTTCCAACGGCTCATGAATGATATCTTTCGTGATATTCTTAACCGTTTTGTATTTATCTATCTAGATGACATACTTGTGTTTTCACGATCCTTAGAGGAACATCGGCATCATGTCAGGATGGTCTTGCAGCGGCTCCTGGAGAACAGGCTTTTTGTTAAACCGGTAAAATGTGAATTTCATGTGTCCTCGGTTAGCTTTTTAGGTTACATAATTGCCCAGGGGCAACTAAAACCAGACCCAATAAAGATCAAGGCAGTCGTTGATTGGCCTACTCCCAATACCCGTAAGGAGCTTCAGAGATTCTTGGGTTTTGCAAATTTCTATCGTCGCTTCATCCGGGGCTACAGCAAAGTGGCTCTCCCGCTGACTCAACTCACATCCACCAAACACCCCTTTGCCTGGCCTGAAGCTGCTGGTAAGGCGTTTTCTCAGCTAAAGTCTCTCTTCACCTCTGCCCCTATCCTCAAACACCCAGACACCACACGCCAATTTGTGGTGGAGGTGGATGCGTCGGACACCGGAGTTGGGGCCATCTTGTCCCAGCGAGATCCCACCACCCAGAAGCTGCATCCATGTGCCTTTTTCTCCCGGCGGCTCAGCCCTGCTGAGAGGAACTATGATGTGGGAAATCGGGAACTGCTGGCGGTTGTTTTGGCCCTGCAGGAATGGCGTCACTGGCTGGAAGGTGCCAAGACCCCATTTTTAATCTGGACAGATCACAAGAACCTCTCCTACATCCAATCCGCACAGCGTCTTAACCCCCGACAAGCCCGCTGGTCACTGTTTTTTGCCCGGTTCAATTTTACACTATCATACCGCCCAGGTTCACGCAATGGTAAAGCTGATGCCCTATCACGGCTTCATTCCCCCAATCTGGACACAGAAGACCCTGGGCCCATTCTCCCCTCGGCCTGCGTGGTCGGTGCAGCTAGATGGGAGATCACATCTCTGGTCAGGGAAGCTCAAAAGGCTGATCCGGATCCAGGAAACGGTCCTCCAAACCGCCTATATGTTCCATCTGGCATGCGGTCTCAAGTCCTGGAATGGAGCCATTCGTCCAAGCTAACCTGCCACCCTGGTATTCATAGGACCCTCGTTTTCCTCCGCCAATCATTCTGGTGGCCTGGCATGGCCAGAGATGTCCGTGACTTTGTCAAGGCCTGCGCGATCTGTGCTCGAGGGAAGGCCACCCATCAGCCGCCCGCTGGTCTGTTGTGCCCTCTCCCTGTTCCCAGTCGACCTTGGTCCCACATCGCAGTGGATTTTGTAACCGGTCTGCCTCCCTCTGAAGGTAACACAGTTATCCTTACCATTATCGATCGTTTTTCCAAATCTGTTCACTATGTTCCCCTTCCCAAACTTCCCTCTGCTTTTGAAACTGCCAATCTTTTAGTCAAGCATGTTTTCAGGCTTCATGGCCTCCCTTTAGACATAGTTTCAGACCGTGGTCCCCAGTTCTCCTCGGTGGTGTGGAAGGAGTTCTGCAAGGCGGTGGGGGCGACAGCCAGTCTCTCCTCGGGATACCATCCCCAGACCAACGGCCAGACGGAAAGGGCCAACCAGGACCTAGAAGCTGCTCTGCGTTGTGTCACCGCCCACCATCCGGTCTCCTGGGGCACTTTCCTTCCATGGGTTGAGTACGCCCATAATTCGCTCATCTGCTCGGCCACTGGTATGTCCCCTTTCATGGCTTGTAATGGCTTTGAGCCTCCGTTGTTCCCAGAGCAGGAAAAGGAAATCGCTGTTCCTGCTGTGAAGGACAATGTCAGCAGGATTAGGGAAATATGGAAGACCGTAAGGGCTGCCCTCGCTCGCTCCGCCGAGAAGAACAAGAGATTGGCCGATCTCCATCGTTCACCAGCCCCAGAATACAAGGTGGGACAGGAGGTCTGGTTGTCTGCCCGGGACCTCCCTTTGCAGGTAGAGTCACGCAAACTTGCCCCCCGCTTCGTGGGCCCCTACAAGATAACAAAGATCATCAACCCATCTGCCGTTCGGTTGGATCTCCCGGCATCAATGAATGTCCACCCCACCTTTCATGTTTCCCTTCTCAAGCCTGTTTCCTCCAGTGACCTGTGTCCTCCTGCCGTTGCACCTCCCCCGCCCCTTGTCATTGATGGCCACCCCGCGTTTGCGGTCTCCAAGATTCTTGATGTCCGGCCTCGCGGCCGTGGATTCCAGTTCCTGGTGGACTGGGTGGGCTATGGCCCTGAGGAGAGGTCGTGGATCTCCCGTAGCCTCATATTGGACCCGTCCCTCTTGCGGGACTTCTATGCTGCCAACCCTGGTAAGCCGGGCAGGCCGCCCGGTGGCGTCCGTTGAGGGGGGGGTACTGTGGTGGTCCTAGCCCACACTCCCCTCTACTGGCTTTTATTGTTGTTACACTTCCTGTTTTATGTGGCATGAGTTCAACCTTGGCAGACCTGGGAGCGCACCTGCAGCTCATCACAATCAACACTGCTTTTAAGGAGCGGCATGGGCAGCAAGCAGGTGCCAGATGATTTTGCCAGTCACCATTGGTACATCGGCCAACGAACACTGTAGTTTGTGATTCCTGTCTTAGAACTCTTAACTAATTCTGTTTTTTGCCATCAGGACAGCCACCGCCTGAACCTCAGCCTCAGCCACAGCCTCAGCCTCAGCCTCAGCCTCAGCCACAGCCATTTACCATTCAACCCACCAGCCGCTCAACACCTTGCCCTTGTGCAATAAATATCACTTCACACTTCATGTGTTTCCGGCTCGCATTTTGGTCCACATCAACTTTGCCTACCTTGCCGTAACACTAAACCTACCAATTCTGGGTAAAACATGCCTAATTAATTTAAATAGCCGTATTTTAGAGAACTGACTGTTGTGATATAAATGTTAGTCAAAGCAGTAGTACCACTTACTAGTAACTCAGTCGGAGGCCATATATATATATACAGTTGTGGTCAAAAGTTTACATACACTTGTGAAGAACATAATCTCATGGCTCTCTTGAGTTTCCAGTTATTTCTACAACTCTGATTTTTCTCCGATAGAGTGATTGGAACAGATACTTCTGTCACAAAAAACATTCATGAAGTTTGGTTCTTTTATGACTTTATTATGGGTGTACAGAAAAAGTGATCAAATCTGCTGGGTCAAAAATATACATAAACACAAATTAGCAATTTCTTGTGAGTGATTATTGACTTGAAGAATCATTGACTTGAACAAGTCAGGAAAGTCACTTGGAGCCATTTCAAAGCAGCTGCAGGTCCCAAAAGCAACAGTGCAAACAATTGTTTGTAAGTATAAAGTGCATGGCACTGTTTTGTCACTGCCACGATCAGGAAGAAAACGCAAGCTATCACCGGCTGCTGAGAGAAAATTGGTCAGGAGGGTGAAGATTCAACCGAGAATCACCAAAAAGCAGATCTGCCAAGAATTAGAAGCTGCTGGAACACAGGTGTCAGTGTCCACAGTCAAGTGTGTTTTGCATCTCCATGGACTGAGAGGCTGCCGTGCAAGAAGGAAGCCCTTGCTCCAAAAGCGGCACCTTAAGGCTCGACTGAAGTTTGCTGCTGATCACATGGACAAAGATAAGACCTTCTGGAAGAAAGTTCTGTGGTCAGACGAAACAGAAAATCCAGCTGTTTGGCCACAATGCCCAGCAATATGTTTGGAGGAGAAAAGGTGAGGCCTTTAACCCCAAGTACACCATGCCTACCGTCAAGCACGGTGGTGGTAGTATTATGCTGTGGGGGTGTTTTGCTGCCAATGGAACTGGTGCTTTACAGAGAGTAAATGGGATAATGAAGATGGAGGATTACCTTCAAATTCTTCAAGATAACCTAAGGTCATCAGCCCGAAGATTGGGTCTTGGGCGCAGTTGGGTGTTCCAACAGGACAATGACCCCAAATACACATCAAAAGTGGTAATGGAATGGCTAAATCAGGCTAGAATTAAGGTTTTCGAATGGCCTGACTTAAACCCCAGTGAGAACTTGTGGACAATGCTAAAGAAACAAGTCCATGTCAGAAAGCCATCAAATTTAACTGAACTGCACCAGTTCTGTCAAGAGGAGTGGTCAAAGATTCAACCAGAAGCTTGCCAGAAGCTTGTGGATGGCTACCAAAAGCGCTTAATTGAAGTGAAAATGGCCAAGGGACATGTTACCAAATATTAGCGCTGCTGTATGTATATTTTTGACCCTGCAGATTTGATCACTTTTTTCTGTTCACCTATAATAAAGTCATAAAAGAACCAAACTTCATGAATGTTTTTTGTGACAAAGAAGTATCTGTTCCAATCACTCTATCAGAGAAAAAAATCAGAGTTGTAGAAATAACTGGAAACTCAAGAGAGCCATGACATTATGTTCTTCACAAGTGTATGTAAACTTTTGACCAATCTGTATATATATATATATATAAGGGCTGTCAAAGTTATCGCGTTAACGGGCGGTAATTTTTTAAAATTAATCACGTTAAAATATTTGACGCAATTACCGCATATGCCCCGCTCAAACAGATTAAAATGACAGCAGTGTCATATCTACTTGTTACTTGTGTTTTGTCACCATCTGCTGGCACTTGCGACTGATTTTATGGGTTTCCGCACCATGAATGAGCATTGTGTAATTATTGACATCAACGATGGCGAGCTACTATTTTATTTTTTTGATTGAAAGTTTTACAAATTTTATTAAAACGAAAACATTAAGAGGGGTTTTAATATAAAATTTCTATGACTTGTATTAACATTTCTTTCAAGAACTACAAGTCTTTCTATCCATTAATCGCTTTAACAGAATGTTAATGTTAATGCCATCTTGCCGATTTGTTATAACAAATACAGTACTTATGTACAGTATGTTGAATGTATATATCTGTCTTGTGTCTTTTCATTACAACAAAAATTTACAGAAAAATATGGCATATTTTATAGATGGTTTGAATTGCGATTAATTACAATTAATTTTTAAGCTGTGATTAACTCAATTAAAAATTTTAATCGTTTGACAGCCCTAATATATAAAATATATATATATATATACACTTGGCGGAAAACACAGACAAGACTGAAAAAGCCGTTTCTGCTCTTGCACTCCTCTTTAATAGAAACTGCTGTATTTTAAGCCAAAGCAACTGTTGTGTTTGACAGAACAATGTGTCTATATGGTGCCATAGCAGATTCATGGCGCATTAAGGCCCCAAGCTATTTTTAATTTGTCCGTTTTACCCCGGGAACCCCCGTTTACAGACGTCGTGCAACCGCTTTTGTTTCAATCCAGCCATAAAACAAAGGTAATTATATTTATTATTCAAAATGTCTGACATTTTTAGCTTCGAATCGTGAATTGATGTCTAATTTTTAGTTTAAAAAAAAAAAACGACTTAAAAAAATTATTCACTCGCATTTTTAAAACTTTTAAACAAATTACGTCACAATGAAAAAAATGGTGTCTGTAAAAAAGTCACGGATATCTACCTCATAACTATTGCTTAATTGTATTTTTTTTTAGACTGTCGCATTATCTCCGATATGTTAGATGATTAATGATCGATCCAAACAAAGAAAATTGAAAAAAAAAAAAAAAAAGCTTAAAAAAAGGTAAATATACGAAAAAGAACATCTCGACCACTCCTTGATGTCTGCGATTTCTGCATCGCGACCCCTGTTATATTACCATGTTTCACCCATAAAATCCCCCAAAAATCCAGGTGTGGCCATTCACAGCGGTGTCTTGACACTGTGATACATGCTACATGGAGTTTTTGGATCGAAACTAGGTAAGTACGCGATATCTCATTAAAGTCATGGCGTCTTTAACTCTGCTCTCGCGTGCACTCACCTCCACATAGGGTTTCGCTGTTTACATTTTTTTTTAAATGCCCTCCTGTTCAAAATTTTTCCTCCCCCAGAAAATTTAGATTTTAATCTTTCCAATGATGTATCACACATGCATATCGGACAATTTTGAAAGTTGGCCAAATTGGGGGTCACAGAGCCGAACTTCAAGTCACCTGAGTTTTTTCCGACACATAGAAAAAGGCAAATTTTGCTTTGCTTGAATAAAATTAAGATGATTCTGCATGCTTTCCTCAAGTAATAAGTTTCTGATGTGAACATTTTGCGATTTATTAGCTGTTGAAAACTAAATTAAAAAGAAATTAAAGTTGCTATTTTGGGCAAAAACAAATATGTTAAATATTGCTATTGATCCTGAAAATATAGGTGGTTATCTCTAAATTTGGTGATTTTTGTGCACCTGGCGTAAAATTTGAGAATTTTGTCGTCATTTTAAGTTCGGTCATACCTAAATAATTAGTCTGGATTTTATTAGGGTATGACTTTGAATTTTTTTTATTTTGCTGCTCATGGAGCCTCATATATGCCTAAGGGGGTGTCTGTTTTGGTTTTAGGTCGGTAGCAGCTTTGAAAATATTTGAATTTTTAAGTTTTTGAAAATAGGTCCTCTGATGGATCGGCCCCAAGCCCCGTGTCCCGTCAACTGATAGTGATGTCTATGGCCATGGAACAACGTTTCAAACCTAATAAGTCATTTGCTGCTAATATTTAAAGCATTATCAAAAAGAGCTCAAGAACACTATTAAGACCATGGAGGTGGGTCAAGTGACCCAACACTCAAAAAATAAAAATGTCTGTGCCTGTTCAACTTCCAGTGTCGCGCTCAGTGGCGCCACCCCTATAAATTTGTTAGCCACCCCACTGGCCACCCAGCTTGCCAGTACAGTGCCCTCCATAATTAATGGCACCGCTGGTTAAGATGTGTTTTTTAGCTTCTAATTTTTTTTTAAATTCAAATAATATGGGACCTTAATGGGAAAAAAAGAGAAAAATCCAACCTTCAATACAAGTGCATTTATTCAGTGGGGAAAAAATCCCACATAAAGAAATAATTATTTGACATCAAATAATGTGTGTCACAATTATTAGCACCCCTGGTGTTAATATTTTGTACAACCCACTTTTGCCAACAAAACAGCACATAATCTTCTCCTATAATGTTTCACAAGCTTGATTTTGTGTCTAGTGAAACATTTCTGTGTAGATTTGGCCATATGTTTAGGGCAGTGCTTCTCAATTATTTTCTGTTACGCCCCCCCAAGGAAGATGTAAATGTTTCGCGCCCCCCCAAACTCTGCGGCCACTGTAAATAGTATCATTTGTCTATATTACTATTATAAGTACACCTCTGCCTCACATTGTATCCTTTTTTTCTATTAGAGAAAATAACAGAGATCAACTTATAAAGTATAACTTTATTAACATTGTTTTGTTTGTAACAGAAAACACTTAACATGCATCAATTTGCCTTAATTAATAAAAAAAAAAAAGTCACATCCAAACTGTAAAAATACTCAAGGTAAATTTTTGACCATTTGATACTGAAAAATAAAATCAGCAAATAAGAACAAATTGAAATTGATTAGAAACATTAACTCATGAGGACATTATGCCAAAAAAATTGACCGAAAAAAACAAAACTGAATCGAAGAAGAAGAAGAAAAAAAAAGAGTGTCTTTGGACAGAAGGACAGTTTTTATTTTCACTGCTCGCTGCTCACAGTATCACCTCCAGTTAGCAATGGTGTGGGGTTATTTTGGCACTGAGCATGCTAACAGTGCTCACTGGTTTACTGATATAACACTGACAAAGCGGGACGATTGTTGGCAATATTCGGCACGTTTTCGCTGAAAAATAACCAAGCGGCTTATCAATGAGATTGGGGTCTAATGTCTTTAAGTGGCGTTCTAATTGATTTGGCTTCTGGCTGTCTGCTATAATCATTTTTAGACACAGCAAACAGTGGTCTTTCCTCATCTACCACTGTATTAAATTTCAAAGCCAAAAGGCAAACGGCCCGAAAAAAGCGCATTCTCGGCGGCCGAGGGAGAACCTTAGGTGAGGGCGGTCGTCGTGACGATTCCAAGCTGAAAATGGCACTTCTCGGCCGGACAGGTGAGAACCGGAGAAGACAGTGGGTCGCTGCGTGAGTCCGGCCGGAAAACGGCTTTCGAAAACGGCGCACAGCTCTCGTCTCCAGCTCTTCATGAGTCTCTTCCGTGTGCTCTTGCTTACTTCAAAAATACTGTGCCCCCTTTGAAAATGAGAGCGCCACTGCCACCCACTGGGTGGATGTGCAAGTACACTTTATTCTAGTACGGCAAAAAAAAAAAAAAAAGCATGTTCCCCGAGGTCACACGCGCCACCCCTGGCATCGCTCTGCGCCCCCCTGGGGGGGCGCGCCCCACTATTTGAGAAGTACTGGTTTAGGGTCATTGTCTTGCTGAAAGACCCAGTGACGACCCATCTTCAGCTTTCGGGCAACAGATTTTGATTTAAAATGTCCTGGTATTTCAAAGCATTCATGATGCCATGCACCCTAACAAGGTTCCCAGGGCCTTTGGAAGCGAAAGAGCCCCACAGCATCACTGACCCACCCCCAAAGTTGGGGCTGGACAAAGTATTAACACCAGGGGTGCTAATAATTGTGACACACATTATTTGATGTCAAATAATTATTTCTTTATGTGGGATTTTTTTCCCTACTCAATAAATGCACTTGTATTGAAGGTTGGATTTTTCTTTTTTTTCCATTAAGGTCGCATATTATTTGAATTAAAGAAAAAAAAAACTATTAAAGCTAAAAAACACATCTTAACCAGGGGTGCCAATAATTATAGAGGGCACTGTATATCGTTAGGCTACGTTCATGCTACAGGTCTTAATGCACAAATCCGATTTTTTTGTCATGTTTTTTTGGCGTGCCCGTTCAGACTGCCTTTGTCCATTGAGACCATTCAAGTATTACGCATGCGCACTAATTCGCAGTCCGACACGCGCTGAGCAAGTCGACCCGCATGCGCAGAAGCATCAAAACAAATGACCACACATGCTGGCTGTCATCCGTCATTCCAGGGATATCATATTTTGCTTTTTAAAAAGAGGACACAAATAACATACATAAATAATCCCAGTTTAGGTTTATATTCAAAGTATATGGATTGATAGCATGCACACACTGTCCGTGCATGTCACACGCACATACGGGCTGTTTGCCCCGACTCTCGGCCGTGTAAGCAATGTTGAAATATTGCTTATATGGAGCAGATAGAAAACTGATCATTCTCAGGCCTTTCCTCAGCCCATTTTTTTTTTCCTTTTCTTTTATATGACTGTTGTCAAGTCCAACCCTTCCTAAAAAGCCGTGTTCAAGGCAAGCTAGGCGCTAATGACGCACAGCTGCATCGCTACCGTAGCGTCTCTCTCGCTTTTTGATGACGTAATTGCTGCATAAATTCCGATTTGAGAGACTGGACAGTACAGACCGTCGCGACAGTCTGGAGAAATGTGGCCCAGATCGGATTTGACCCACATACGAAAGTGACCCAGATCGGATTTGAAATGGTCCAGTTCTATGCAACTTGTCACGTTCAGACCGTCAAGTTAATGCCTCACTCGAGTGGGGAAAAACACGAAAAAATGGGATTCGTGCATTAAGACCTGTAGTATGAACGTAGCCATGGAGACTCATATATGCCTAATGGAGGTGCCTGTTTTGCTTTAGGTTCCTAGCAGCTTTGGTTTTGAAAAAATTTGAATTTGAAGTTTTTTTAAATAGGCCCCCGACGGACCGGCCCCAAGCCCTGTGTCCGTCAACTGATAGTGAAGTCTATGGCCATAGAACATGTTTCAATGCTAATGAATCATTTGCTGCTAATATGCTAATGCTAATATTTAAAGCATTATCAAAAAGAGCTCAAGAACACTATTAAGATCATGGATTTCATTGTCGTGCTTTCATGACTTTTCCTAAAATTGTTTCTTTTACCTCACTCAATTTCAAAATTTTGGAAATCACTCCAAGAAAATCTCATTTGAACATAATTTCAGCCTTATTGAATCATTTCAGCCCAGTCAGTGTTAGAACAGTGTAGAAATAAAAGACAGTTTAAAAGGAAAAAAAATGACTGAAAGAACAGATAGTTCTGGTAATATTCTTCAACTTGTAATATTATCAGAAAAAAAGACTTTTCTGCGGAAAGCTTCAAATGAATACATAATACGCATAATTCCACAACCCACTCTTTTCAGTCGAAATCCCGTCTTTTTGCTGCTTTCAAAAGCCATTTGTGAAAGACATGAGCATGAATAGCTTTTAAATGTTCTTCTCCAAATGATATGCTATCCAAACATTCATTTGCGTGAAGCCCCTCAGGCACTGCATCACAACGTGTCAGGCAAGGACAGTCGCCACTATTTATCTCTTATCACAGTCGCTAATCACATCTTCTTGATGCACATCATCAAACAAAAGCGCGGAAACGCACTTTGGAGGACAACCATTTGACAATTTTAGCCAACAGACGGTGTCGACATAGTCGTCAAACTTTATTTGCCTGTATTTCTCGCTTGTTAAAAGTGTTGTATTTTTTTAAGAAAAGGGATAAAAGTCCCCGAAGTTACCAATGACCTTTCAAATTCCCTCAGTTCCAGTGCCGCTGCCATATAATTGCATATTGTGCCCTCCAACTCATCTTGCTCGCCATTGTCTTTGACCGAGGGAGCTTTAATTGGAAAATGAAACATTGTTTGGGTTCAAACGTCTGGCTTCCGTGCAAGGGCGCGTTTTGTGTGCGTTATCACTTTTTTTTTTTTTTTTTTTTTGTGGGGCTTTATCGCTCTTTCACTTACCGTTCACCATCTTCTGACCTTTCAGCCGAAAAACGTTCACGTGAAAGATTGAAATGCTTTTGACTGACGCAATAAGAAAAATTATGCTGTATGCCATTAAGTTAAAAGGGCTTATTTGTGACCCATCTATGAATTTTGACATTATCCGTGGCACCAAAATGTAATTATTGGCAATGAATGAGTTGGCGAATAATTTTTTGCGATTTTTCAAAGAATTTGGATCTGTGAATAATTTTACGATGTCCAATTTGTAGGGGTGTAACGCAGAGGCGTCACGTCCCATTAGGCAAACCAGGCAATTGCCTAGGGCCCCCAGCCAGCCAGGGACCCCCAGAGGGCCAACAGATTTAGCACACGCAGCTGTACTGCACTGTTGAAGCGACAAGTGTAGGGAGTGTTTCAACACCATGGAATCATTTGGCAGATTCTCTAATGATTCTGTTATCAATCCCAATCAGCACTGACCATGTCACATAGATTTTGCAAGTTTAAGAAAGTCCAATCAGCTATTAATACCACATGATTGTTTAAAAAGTGACTCACCTAGTATTCCCTGGAAAGTCCTTGCCAAGTTGTATTATGTTGAGTTTCACAGGCCACCTCATTATTCATGTGACTACTTAAACAAATGGTGATTTTTCCCAAAAAGTCTATTAATGGGTCTATCTTATTCCTCGTCGAATACTCTATAAGAAAAATATAACATATATGCGTCTAAAATAATACTAAACAATTTTATTTGCAAATTTAATACTCATTTCGGTCGGTAGTCCACCAATCAGTGGTTTTTACGGAAGAATTTGAATTTGGTGGGTTGTAGGGCCAATCTGACTACTGATTTCACACAAAAGTATATACAGTGCCTTGCAAAAGTATTCGGCCCCCTTGAACCTTGCAACCTTTCGCCACATTTCAGGCTTCAAACATAAAGATATAAAATTTTAATTTTTTGTCAAGAATCAACAACAAGTGGGACACAATCGTGAAGTGGAACAAAATTTATTGGATGATTTAAACTTTTTTAACAAATAAAAAACTGAAAAGTGGGGCGTGCAATATTATTCGGCCCCCTTGCGTTAATACTTTGTAGCGCCACCTTTTGCTCCAATTACAGCTGCAAGTCGCTTGGGGTATGTTTCTATCAGTTTTGCACATCGAGAGACTGACATTCTTGCCCATTCTTCTTTGCAAAACAGCTCGAGCTCAGTGAGGTTGGATGGAGAGTGTTTGTGAACAGCAGTCTTCAGCTCTTTCCACAGATTCTCGATTGGATTCAGGTCTGGACTTTGACTTGGCCATTCTAACACCTGGATACGATTATTTTTGAACCATTCCATTGTATATTTGGCTTTATGTTTTGGATCATTGTCCTGTTGGAAGATAAATCTCCGTCCCAGTCTCAGGTCTTGTGCAGATACCAACAGGTTTTCTTCCAGAATCTTCCTGTATTTGGCTGCATCCATCTTCCCGTCAATTTTAACCATCTTCCCTGTCCCTGCTGAAGAAAAGCAGGCCCAAACCATGATGCTGCCACCACCATGTTTGACAGTGGGGATGGTGTGTTCAGGGTGATGAGCTGTGTTGCTTTTACGCCAAACATATTGTTTTGCATTGTGGCCAAAAAGTTCAATTTTGGTTTCATCTGACCAGAGCACCTTCTTCCACATGTTTGGTGTGTCTCCCGGGTGGCTTGTGGCAAACTTTAAACGAGACTTTTTATGGATATCTTTGAGAAATGGCTTTCTTCTTGCCACTCTTCCATTAAGGCCAGATTTGTGCAGTGTACGACTGATTGTTGTCCTATGGACAGACTCTCCCACCTCAGCTGTAGATCTCTGCAGTTTATCCAGAGTGATCATGGGCCTCTTGGCTGCATCTCTGATCAGTCTTCTCCTTGTTTGAGAAGAAAGTTTGGAAGGACGGCCGGGTCTTGGTAGATTTGCAGTGGTCTGATGCGCCTTCCATTTCAATATGATGGCTGGCACAGTGCTCCTTGAGATGTTTAAAACTTGGGAAATCTTTTTGTATCCAAATCCGGCTTTAAACTTCTCCACAACAGTATCTCGGACCTGCCTGGTGTGTTCCTTGGTTTTCATAATTCTCTCTGCACTTTAAACAGAACCCTGAGACTATCACAGAGCAGGTGCATTTATACGGAGACTTGATTACACACAGGTGGATTCTATTTATCATCATCGGTCATTTAGGACAACACTGGATCATTCAGAGATCCTCACTGAACTTCTGGAGTGAGTTTGCTGCACTGAAAGTAAAGGGGCCGAATAATATTGCACGCCCCACTTTTCAGTTTTTTATTTGTTAAAAAAGTTTAAATTATCCAATAAATGTTGTTCCACTTCACGATTGTGTCCCACTTGTTGTTGATTCTTGACAAAAATCTTTGTTTGAAGCCTGAAATGTGGCGAAAGGTTGCAAGATTCAAGGGGGCCGAATACTTTTGCAAGGCACTGTACCTCCGCATCCGATGGCGGTATTTTTGCGTTGGTACTCTTTCTTCTATTGCTCCAAGTCCAACTGACCCTCTTACTTGCACACACTTGAAGGGCCCCATGTTGCCTGGAGTCCCTGGGGACCCTTGCTACGCCTCTGGTGTAACAGTACACAAAAATCTCGGTTCGGGACGTACCTCGGTTTTGAGGTCACGGTTCATTTCATTTTCGGTACAGTAAGAAAACACAATGCAAAATATAATGTGCTAGTTGTTTATTACACACCTTTCAACAATTGGAACATTAGCCTATACAAAGGTAGAATTCTGCTCAAAAAGTAGCAGGTATTTAAAGATAATCCAACAACAATTTGCCTTTCAGACCCCGCGTATTGGTCAGCTTTCTTTCTGAAAGAAAGAAGAAAAAAAAGTCCTGTGCTATGGAGAAAAATCCCAATGACAAAGATTTTAACATGAGCAATGAGGAGGCGGAACCCCTCCCCATCCCAGCTTCTTGCCCGGACCCGTTGAAAATTGCGGCAAGGTAAGGGATTAATGTCAAAAATGGTTAACTTCTTAAAGCTAAAAGTTTGAGTGACGGCCTATAATAGTCTTCATAAATCATTCAGTCGTGTTGTTCGATCAATTCCTGCGCTTGTAATGGTGTCTATAACACAAGTATTCGCTTAATTTCTTGATAACTGACTTCAGATAGTCCTCGATATTTCACCGCCTCGTAGAACGCGGTTACTCGAGGCAGCGCTAACTGCGGAGGGGCTAACTAGAGCCTTTCACACAGGGCTTTGTAAGTAAAGTTAGCGAACGTCAGTTGGGATCTGAATTGTCGCCAGTTGGCGTTGTGACGAGTTATTTAAGGCCCCTTTGTAAAGCGCTTGTCAACGATAAAAAACAAAAATCATGAGCAATGAGGTAACTAGAGTGATGAACTAGTGCCTTCCATACAAGTCATGTTCAGGGCTTTGTCAGTAAAGTTCTGAATGGTCACCAGTTATTTTGGACAATGAGTTATTTAAGGCCCCTCTATACTTTCCGATAATTACATAAAGGGAAGAGTTTTGCCTTGTTGTGGAGGTCGTTTCATTCGTTTAGCCATCGAGAGTTTATCAAACTGGAGAGCTCCGCTACAGGTTGCATTTGAAAGTACCCCCATTCCCGCGTTCTTCGTACACACCCCCGTTCATAAAACAGCCAACAAGTGTACGTCTGTTTATCCAGTATGATGCCCTATCAATCGAAGTTAAGGACCATGGGACTAATTGCTTTGGTTGAATGTAAATAAAGTTATGATCACTACAGTTAATGCTTTTGAAGACTTTTTTTTAAAATAATCTTTATTCTACAGTGGGGAGAACAAGTATTTGATACACTGCCAATGGGAAAACCCATTGGCAGTGTATCAAATACTTGTTCTCCCCACTGTATCTATCTATCTTACATATAATAGTTAAGTGAATGGAATTTATACTGTACCTGTACATTTATATTTTATGCTGTACAGCTGTTCTCTGCTTAATGCAAATGGGACATACTGTATATTTTATAATTTAGATTTTGTATAATTTGATACTTAATGCGTCTTATATGTTCTGATTTCAGGATAAGAGATTGACTTGTATATGTTGAATTATTATGTACTGTTTTTAATTCGAGATGTCTCTGGTTGCACTATGAAATGCACTTTTTTGCGTATGCCGTGTGTCCATGTTACTTTGTCACCTTTTTCACCAGTAACCAGTTTGCATGCCAGTATGTAAAACAAGCAAAAAAAAAATGCTAAGCTGCCACAAATGCATTTCATCTCCAAGAAGAAAACAATCTACCGACATCAGATTTACATACACAGGTGTTATCAACAAACATAATAAAGTGCTTATGTCGCGTAATCCGTTTCCACCAATATTTAGGATTTATTTTATTCCAGACGGCATGGAGGTTTCCCCAGCTGCTGCAGTTATCTGAGTCTGACGATGCGAATGCACGCAGCAAAGCAAAACGCCTGGACTTATTTATCCATTCAATTGGCTGACATACTGACATGTGATCAGCAGAGATGGTTAGCTCTGATCGGTTCAAATGTGCATGTTTTCTGGAACAGCAAAAAAAAAGTTGTTGAATTGATGCGACAAAGAAGGGCCTCTTTAAGAGCAACGAAAGCGTTGAAGAGGCTTATTTATCATATTTAGTTTGATTTGCTCTGATGGGGAGGTTCAGAACATCTTCGCTGTCAATGTGCACTTTAGACTTATATTTGTTCATTCATGTTAGGCTAGCTATCCCTTTTCTTATGATTTAAAAAGTCAATGTTTGCGCGAGCTTCAAAATATATTCCATTTCACTCTGCATATTATAAGTCATTTGAACTTATTTTTCTGAAAGTATGTTACCAATATCTTTATTATTAAAAAAAAAAAAAAAAGTAAATGTTTCCATTAACTTCCATTTCAATATACATCGTATGTTCTTAAATAGTTAAAATTTAGATTTGGCATTGAGTATGTGAGGAAATGAGGGAAAATAAAATTAGGAGATGGAGGTTGGGGTTATTGCTTTTTTTGTTAACCTTTATGTTGCAAATCATTGAAAAAATACAATTTTGAATGAAAATCAATTTTTGCGTGTGTTATAGAAATAACTGTACTAAAACAGTTTTGTTTGCATTTCAGTAGTTTAAGACGTTTGACCCCTATGGAGTCACAGGAGTGCCAAAATTAAACATATGTGAATAAATAAATATAAAAAGAAATAAATATATACAGTGCCTTGCAAAAGTATTCGGCCCCCTTGAACCTTGCAACCTTTCGCCACATTTCAGGCTTCAAACATAAAGATATAAAATTTTCATTTTTTGTCAAGAATCAACAACAAGCGGGACACAATCGTGAAGTGGAAAAAAATTTATTGGATAATTGAAACTTTTTTTAACAAATAAAAAACTGAAAAGTGGGGCGTGCAATATTATTCGGCCCCCTTGCGTTAATACTTTGTAGCGCCACCTTTTGCTCCAATTACAGCTGCAAGTCGCTTGGGGTATGTTTCTATCAGTTTTGCACATCGAGAGACTGACATTCTTGCCCATTCCTCCTTGCAAAACAGCTCGAGCTCAGTGAGGTTGGATGGAGAGTGTTTGTGAACAGCAGTCTTCAGCTCTTTCCACAGATTCTCCATTGGATTCAGGTCTGGACTTTGACTTGGCCATTCTAACACCTGGATACGTTTATTTTTGAACCATTCCATTGTAGATTTGGCTTTATGTTTTGGATCATTGTCCTGTTGGAAGATAAATCTCCGTCCCAGTCTCAGGTCTTGTGTAGATACCAACAGGTTTTCTTCCAGAATCTTCCTGTATTTGGCTGCATCAATTTTAACCATCTTCCCTGTCCCTGCTGAAGAAAAGCAGGCCCAAACCATGATGCTGCCACCACCATGTTTGACAGTGGGGATGGTGTGTTCAGGGTGATGAGCTGCGTTGCTTTTACGCCAAACATATCGTTTTGCATTGTGGCCAAAAAGTTCCATTTTGGTTTCATCTGACCAGAGCACCTTCTTCCACATGTTTGGTGTGTCTCCCAGGTGGCTTGTGGCAAACTTTAAACGAGACTTTTTATGGATATCTTTGAGAAATGGCTTTCTTCTTGCCACTCTTCCATAAAGGCCAGATTTGTGCAGTGTACGACTGATTGTTGTCCTATGGACAGACTCTCCCACCTCAGCTGTAGATCTCTGCAGTTCATCCAGAGTGATCATGGGCCTCTTGGCTGCTGAAATTCCAACCACTTTCACCCCTGAGTAACGCTTATATCGTTGTTTGGTACTCGCAGAAGTGCGTCGTCTGCGAGCAGGAAAAGGCAGCAACGATGAGGCTGTCGAACTGCCCACAAGTTCTAATTTTTCGATTAGACTGGCTCCATCCGTCTGGGAAGGCGTCTGGTTGGCTACGATTTCCGCTGAGTGGCCTGAAGCTGGAAAACACCATGAGCAAAGGTGAGTTTCAGCGTTTGAGGAAAAATGTGCAGCTACAGTACTGATCTTTTTTTTTTTTTTTTTAAATGGTTTACCTTCCACAGAACCTGCAGTATATGAACTCTGGGCCATCGCAGAGCACTGGGGAAGTGATCGTAGTGGGCATTACGTAGCCTACGGCAAAAACCAGGACACCATGTTATGGTATAAACTGAACGATACCTGGTGTGTATTTTTTCGAAACAAGTACATTTCCATGACTTTGTGAGACTCCTTAAACCCGTTTGCTGAATTGTTACAAACTTGCCACATGCAGGATAATCTGAAAAAATCCTAGAACCGCTATTAGCGATGCACGATAATACATTTTTCAGCCGATACCCGATATCAGATCATTTCCTCCTCCTTCCAGCCGATAACCGATAATGTCAAGTCGATAATTCTATTAAAAGATATGTGTAAAATTTGAACGTGTACACAAGAGCAAATGTTACTGTGCAAAACAGAATTTATTGCTTTTTCCACGTCACATGTGATCACGTAGTAAATTCCGACATCATCAGAGATTGTATGACAATGTGTAATGGTAAGCTTTTGGCAACAATTACTTACAAAGTAATTACCGACCTAAATTGCACAAAAATGCCTTTAAAAGTGAGCCATTCTGAACAAATATGACATTAGCGGGCTAAAAAACACACTTCCTTAAAACGAGTTAAATTCCCTTGTTTTCAGTGTGAATCTATTGGAAATGTGTGAAATGATCTGCCAGCGCTTCAAGTAAAATTCCAAATAAGAAAAATAGCTAGCTGAAAATAAGCTTAACAGCCTTATTTTAAGCAAGAAATGATTGTATTTCATCTTGAAGAAACAGCTTGTTTGTCAAAGAAGTTCTTTATTCAAGAATACATATGGTTCAGACATTATTTGAAAGCAATTTTTGTTGATTTAGGTGAAAAATGACCAATTTTCTATTTTAAAGGTATGGGCTTTGTCACAACAAAGAGTAATATTTACTTCAAGGAAGTGGAGTAAAGTGACGCATTCATCTGTTAACTATTCTTTAACACTCAAAACAAGATGGAGAAAGTTATTTGAAATCAAAATGCAGTATGTAATTATCGGATTGCATTATCCGTTGAAATTTTTTAAAATCTGGATTAGCTGCGTGACGTCATAGTTGCCGTTATCGGTAACGGATAATTATCGGTAACCGATATTATCGTGCATCTTCAACCGCCACTAATTACTAGCCATGAAAAGAGTCTTATTTGGGTCGTTAGTGCAAGCTCATCAAATTTAACTCGTACTTTGTGTGTGTGTACCTAGCGTGACACAAGTGAGCCCAAATCATGTAACTGCTTACCATCGAGAAGGAGCGACAGAAGGCAACCCTGTCCTGCTATTTTACAGTCTGAGCACACCTGCAGCCGTCCCAACTGGTAACAGCACACATTTTTCCTTTAAAAAAAAAAAAAAAAAAATCCCAATGCACGCCACCAGCAAAGATAACTCCTTACTGTTTTCTGCGTTCTACTACTGAACGAGGCATGTTGAACGATCACAATCAGTGGTGTTAATCTTAAAAGTAATTACAGTTACAAACGACTTCTCACCACTGAATAGGTGATCCATTTATAGCCAATGTGAGGCTATGCTATGCTAGGAATAGGACGCGACGATTCGGGTCAAAAACACGCCAGAAAGAACTCCAACGTTATATTATTATATTATATTAACTAAGCCTGTCGCAATAATTCCATTTATCGCACGATAAATAAAAATGAAGGCGATCATTTTCCCGCTGCAATTTATCGCCTCGCGTGCACCTGCGTGCGCGCCTGCGGCTGATGTGCTGTTAAAAGTTCGGCTTCCTTGTTACCAACTATGCAAAATGCATTTTAGTTCCGTTTTTAGTTTAGTGCAGTTTAAGTTTAGTGCAGGTGGAGAAAAAAAAGAAAAGGTGACGCTTACCATTGAAATGAAGATGTGAATGATAGCAAAATATAAGCATGGTGTGTGCATCCGTGAACTGGGTCGTATAATGCCGATCTCGGCCGGCGGCCCCCCTCCGTTCGCCTGTCTTTATAAGTTAAGGTGACAGTTCTTATTGTGGTAACATTGCCTAAGAAATCGTCAGGTTTTAAATCATTTATTCCATCAAGTCGCCGAGTGCCCACTGCTGTTGACGCCAGGATCAAAACAGAAACGAAACAGAAAGTAAAATAGCGCCCTTCTGTCAACCGTCAGCCCTGCGGTGCGTTCAGGTACAGCAAAAAAAGTCCGCCACATTGGAAGCCGATTCGTTACATTATTACAGCTACTGTACTGTATTATTGTTATTGTTGCAATGATTATATTATTGTTATTCTGATGTTTATTCATATTTTATTTGTTTTGCTCTTTGTAATTGCTATTTGTAATAGTAGCAGCAGTATTTATTAAGGATGTAGTGTGGGTTTTTGGGCTGCGGAACGAATTATTGGAATTATAATGTATTCTTATGGGAAAATCCTGCTCGGCATACAGCCATTTTGACTTACAAACAAGCTCCTGGAACGAATTAACTTCGTATGTACAGGTACCACTGTATTACACATGGAACGCCATAGCAGAAGCTGTGAGGGGAAACATTTTCATTTGCCTAGATGCTTAAATTATTAAGTGGAATTTTATGTTTCTTCAAAAACACATTCCATTTCTTCTGTGTTTCTGTGCAGTATTAATATTGTTGTCTTTTACTTAAAAGAGGCCTGGTCTATTGTTTTTAGTTGTGATTTCCTAAACAGTATTTTTGAATTTAAGAGTAAACATTTATTGCGTTTAAATGGGTGTACATAATCTATTAATATATACTGTATTCTCACAGTGTTATTGTAATTTTTTTTTAATTAGGGGGGTGCAATAATATCGCATATCGCAATAATTTGAAATGAATTATCGCACACTAAAATTTGTTATCGCGACAGGCCTAATATTAATGCGTACCTTGGATAGAAAGACATGCAGTTCTTAAAAGATAAATCTTCGTGCAAGTTTTCATAATTTGATATTATAAGCCCTCTTAAATGTTTTTGTTTGAATATTGGTAAAATTATTTGAACTAGTAGGTCGCCATTGTTGTTGACGTCGCTGGGCGGTAACGTCACAGGGCCACGCTGTCGTACTTCAGTGTCACTCTGAAAAAAAAATAAACGTGTCCCTCTTTAATTATGTAAGGTAGTGATTTAAATAAGCCATAAGGTGTCAGTGGCGAGTTGTAAATTAATAAGGGATCAAGCCAATGGGTGCGTTTTGTTCCTTGACTGACGCCGTAGTTTTAGCCTGGTACACCAGACTCAACGCTGTTCCAGCTATTGAGTCTGGCCATCATTCCCACGGAAACAATTTCCAGGACTGAGCAAGCCACAGCAAAGAAAAGGCCAACAGGATGTGACAAAGTACACTAAACTATTCATTATTGCTCTATACGTTTACATACGTGTTTACACACATGCACACACACACACACACACAGACATACTGTATATATATATATATATATATATATATATATATATATATATACTGTATTATCTTCTCATCTTAAATTAATGCAGAAAATGCACAAATGCGTGTGTAAAGATTCACCAGAATGCAGGAAATTACGAAGTTGATACTCTAAACGTGTGTGTCCCCTCCGGCACTGGTGTTTGGGCCCAAAGTGTTATCTTTTCATGGGGCCCAAAATCCCTGGCAGCACCCCTGGCTCCGACCGCCCCGTTTATTGCCATAAGCTTCAGCAACTCCTTCACAACAAGCATAAGTATCATATAGTGAAAATACAACAAAAATGATACTCATACCTCTCCAGAAAAATAAATCTTCATAAAAAGAAAAGTGCGTCAATCTATTAATGAGGCTTTATTCTCACACAGGTAAACAACAAGGCAAAGAACTGGCGTTCACAAATTCACATTAGAAATATATATATATATACAGTGATACCTCAGCTCACAAACCCTTAAGCTCACAAACTTTTCGCCTCAAGAAAATTAAATTGGCGAGCATATAGTCTCTACTGACGAACTAGTTTTTCGGCGGACGAACCAAACCACGCGGTCGAACAGCGCCACGAGAAGCTGACGCACGCTCACGGGGTCCCAGTTCGTCCCCTCCCTTTTGTTGAGTGCGGACGTGGTTTGTGTTTGATAGACATTTTGGACCATATTGAGTGTACTTTTGCTATTATGGGACCGAAAAAGACCCCACCACAGGCTAGTGTTAAGCCTAAGAAGACATGAAAGAAAATAAGGTATATTTTTGTGTAGTTTTAAGGCTTATTTAGTAGAAAATTATTGTTTGATGGGGACCTGGGAAAGGATAATTCTCATTTTAATGGTTTCTTAGGTGAAATAAATGTTCGGAAGACAAACTTTTCGCCTTACACACACTTTCTGGGAACCAATTATGTTCGTGAGCTGAGGTATCACTGAATATTATATATATATGCATAATAGAAATAAAACTTACTCAGAGCTCAGTCAAATTCTATTTTAGCAACTCGTTGAGCCCAACAAATATGCTGGATGGCAAGATTTAGTGGCAATATACAAATTATGACGCTAGGAGCCATTATCTGTGGTCTAAACTACGAACGGGGTTCAACCTACCCAGGGCACCAGCGGGAAACCGGGGTTGACAAAACTTGGTTACCTAGATTGGGGTCAATCGGTGCTACGACGCTGATTACGAGGTTGATTTGTCGAACCAGTTTTAACCTAATCAGAGTTACTGCGCGTTCACATAAAAGGGGGCGGATACCAGAGTCAAACAGAACTTTTGACGATGGCACGGGTGCCTTATTTCTCAGACGAGGAATGCGCGATAATTTTGCGGAGTCATGAAGAATTGAAATCCACCCTCACCGCGAAATCCAACACCGCTTCAGCGAGTAGAGCGTGACTGGTCTGTTGGCAGCGAATTACAGCTCGTGTGAATGCGTAAGTATGGCAGTTTTTCTTATGTCCGTGAAAAGAAATAAAGCCTGCTGGCATGGCAATAAAATAAGATTTGGTATAAAGTGTATCACAAAAGTGAGTACACCCCTCGCATTTTCTGCAGACATGTAAGTATATCTTTTCATGGGACAACACTGACAAAATGACACACAATAAAAAAAGTAGTAGTCTTTGTGCGGATTATATAATAGAGGTCATTTATTTCCCCCTCAAAATATAGCCATTCATATCTAACCCC
The DNA here is from genome assembly GCF_030265065.1 of Corythoichthys intestinalis. NCBI lineage: Eukaryota > Metazoa > Chordata > Actinopteri > Syngnathiformes > Syngnathidae > Corythoichthys > Corythoichthys intestinalis. Next base: position 5,548,690 of record NC_080411.1, read on the forward strand.
CTGGTAACAAACGTGAGTACACCCCTTAGAAATTGCGTACATCCCTAAATGTCCAAATTGAGTACTGCTTCCCTCAAAAATGTCATGTGACTCGCTGTAGTTCTTAAAAGATCAATGTTAGTACGAGTTACCGCACTCCACATGAAATTGGTGTGCACTCTTCATCAAATTGGTGTGCATGGCTGTCACCCCAGGAGGAAGCCTCTTCTGAAGACGGTAGACAAGAAAGCCTGCCCGTCTCATCAGACCATAGGACATGGCTCCAGTAATCCATGTGCTTTGTTGACATGTCTTCTGCAAACTGTTTGCGGGCTTTCTTGTGTACCGTCTTCAGAAAAGGCTTCCTCCTTGGGTGACAGCCATGCACACCGATTTGATGTAGATGGCGGCGTATGGTCTGAGCACTAACAGGCTGACCCCCTCACCACCACCTCTTCGATCTCTGCAGTAATGCTGACAGCACTCCTGTAACGAGTCACATGACCTTTTGGAGGGAAAATGACAAGCAGTACTCAATTTGGACATACTGTACAGGGATGTACGTAGTTTCCATGCGGTGTACTCACTTTTGTTGCCAGGGGTTTTCGATATTAATGGCTATATGTTGAGTTATATTGAGGGGAAAATAAAGGAACTCTTATTATATAAGCTGCACACAGACTACGTTTCATTGTGTCAAAGTGTCATTTTGTCAGTGGTGTCCCTTGAAAAGATATACTTCAATATCTGCAGAATTGCGAGGGGTGTATTCACTTTTGTGACGCACCGTACGTGTCTTTCTATCCAAGGTACCCTTTAAGGTCGTTTTCAGAGTCTTAAACCAAAAGTACATTCATTAACTTCAAATGCCTTTCTGTTGACGTTTCCCCTGATTTCCCTCTCTGCGCCGAGTTGACGTACCGGCCGCAAGCTTGTAATAGAACTGATGCGCTTTTCAAAATAAAGCTATAAAGGAACAATTTGTGTTTGATGTGCTATTTCAGACGACTTATGGCAAAGAGTGCGTAAAATGAGCTTCATTTGTTCACTTAGACGTCAAGTGAGTTACAGAAATGATCAATTCGAATGGATCATCAAATTTAAAATAAAGAAATAAAGACTCGCATTATTTTGGTGTGGCGCCCTGCCACGACAATTCATGTGTAGGGGAAACCCTGAATTGAGTTAGTAACTCAGTTACCTCAAGGTAAGAGTAAACAGGTAAGAGATTTTTTTAAATGTTAAACAAATAGCCAGTGAAAAATATGGAAATTTGAACACTGAGTCCGCCATTTAGTAAGCCTTATTTTCTTAGGGTTGGGATTCGGGAATCTCTGGCATGAAGCCAATTCGATATGTATCTAGATACACAGGTTACGATTGGATTATACATTTTTGAAGCAGAGCGATTCGATACAGTTTAAGAACGATACGATAGTAAACATTTGTTGTGTTTGTTCCCACAGTATTTTAACGGCTAAAAATGAGCACATTTATACAAGCACAATTAAACAACGAAATTTTCATACCAATGTGTGTTTATTTTTGAGACATGAAAACGACAGTAGAAATGTGGTCTTTTTTTATCTTTTAAAGTACTATAAGAACAAACGCAACAAATGTTTACTACCGTATCGTTTTCACACTGCATCGAACCGTATCGTTCTTAAACAGCATCGACTCGCTCTGCCTTCAAAATGGATCGTTTTCGAATCGAATCATAACCTATGTAACTAGATACATATCGAATCGGCTTCGTGCCAGATTCCCAACCCTAATTTTGACCATGTCGGTAAATTCGCTAGTTTAATGAAACCTAACGTCAAGCTTTAAAATTGTCTTTTCATCCCGCTTTGACTCTGCGGTGTTCGGCTATGTTCGTTACTCTTTATGAAACCAGACAGTGTGCTTCCGTATGAAGTCACATGGTTATCAGGAAAACAGACAAACAAAACTCTTTTACCCGCTGTCAACCCTGGTTCTCACGCTAGCGGCGAAAGACACAAATGAACGTGATGGAGTCGGATAGCAGCTTTAACCTTGGCGAAATGGATGAACTTAATGAGTGGATTAAGCTCGGACTGTGTCTAACAACTAGTATGTCGCGTTATTTTGTATCTCTGTGTTTCTGTGTGTGATTTCTCTGACAGCTTTTATGATGGTAAAGCATTCAGCATAAATTACAATCAGACAGTGAAACCTATCATAACACCGTTGAATGGCCACAGCGATTTTTCTGGACGTTGCTCTCTTTATTTCGTGTGTACTGCCATCATCAAATCTTAAATGTTTCATTGGCACAAGGGCAATATAGCTTTGATGTGTGTGGGGATGCTCTGGAAAAAAAACACACTTGCGTTGTTGAGTCACTGTCACAGCAGCCATTAACAATAAATTGTCCGTTTGAAGTGTACGGTTCAAGATGTAAGTCATTTGTGTTACAATGACATGTTTGCACAGTCGTCACATTGATTTTTACAGTGTTGTACATTGTTCAAGTCACGTAAGCTGTTATTAATGCTCATAATTGGATTCTTATTGTTTACAAGACATTTTTATATACTTAAATGTTTAGACAGCATGTACAATTGATAAATATGCTAAATTCAAAGCTGGCTAGTAAATCAAAGAGAAACGGTTCATTTGTATTTCATGCATTGATTCAGATTTTCAAATGATGTAACAGTCCGCTTGGGCGAATTTATCGCCATTCATCGCTATCGAGGTAAATGTGCTCAATTTACCGAGATTCGGACCAAAGGCCATATCGCCCAGCCCTTGATGTAGTTTAGTTGCTGCCCTTGTCTTTTATTTCATTTTGAACATTGAATATGCCATTAATCGGTGGGGGGAAAAAACAGCACAAATAGTCCACTTTGATATACTTTTAATTTTAACCCGAATTATATGGAAACTCTACGGGAAGAGACTATGCAGAAACATGTACTTTCTGTGTTTCAGAAAGTGCTCGTACGGATGAAGGGCCAAGCTATGGGGACCCAGAAAATATGGCGCTGCGACAAAAGATCATCATGCGTTTGGTAAGTGAAATTTGTTGATGGACTGTAATGCTTCGTCTTAAATGCTAGTAGAATTACAGTATGGCCTTCCACACAGAGTGTGTGATTGTCGGTCAACATTGGCCATGACTACACTGTTTAGAGCACAGATTTGAGAAGAAAAAAAAATGTCTACAATTGTTTCATTTTGCATACACATTCATTTTCTATGGTGCCTTTACTGCCTCTTTGTTAAAGGAGAATTATAAATATTTTATTCAACAAGAACTGTCATACTATGTAACTAGAAACTGCAATTCCTGGAGAAATGACTCAGGGCTGTGCTGTGTGGAGATACAGATCTTAACTCGGCCCAGGTTAGTTTGTGGACATTTCGGGGGCCAAAGCAGGCCAGTTCCTGCTGATTTGGAAATATTACCTTGGGCATGTTCTGGTCATATTAGGTCACTTCCTTTTGATTTGAGGGACACCTCCTGGTCATATCAGGTCATTTAGGGATATGTGGCGGACACGCGCTATTGATATCTGCTCTATTTCCCTCCCTCCTGGCCCTCAATGCCATCGACTTAGATATGCGTCAATGAAATCCCAAGTACATTGGCATTGATACAATTGACAAATATGGCATTAAACAAAGTAAATGCCATTGAAAATGAATGGGAAATTTCGACTTTCATGGCTGTAAATGGCATCGACTTACAGTGCCTTGCAAAAGTATTCGGCCCCCTTGAATCTTGCAACCTTTCGCCACATTTCAGGCTTCAAACATAAAGATATTTAATTTTTTTGTCAAGAATCAACAACAAGTGGGACACAATCGTGAAGTGGAACAACATTTATTGGACGATTTAAACTTTTTGAACAAATAAAAAACTGAAAAGTGGGGCGTGCAATATTACTTTACTTTCAGCGCAGCAAACTCACTCCAGAAGTTCAGTGAGGATCTCTGAATGATCCAATGTTGTCCTAAATGACCGATGATGATAAATAGAATCCACCTGTGTGTAATCAAGTCTCCGTATAAATGCACCTGCTCTGTGATAGTCTCAGGGTTCTGTTTAAAGTGCAGAGAGCATTATGAAAACCAAGGAACACACCAGGCAGGTCAGAGATACTGTTGTGGAGAAGTTTAAAGCCGGATTTGGATACAAAAAGATTTCCCAAGCTTTAAACATCTCAAGGAGCACTGTGCAAGCCATCATATTGAAATAGAAGGAGCATCAGACCACTGCAAATCTACCAAGACCCGGCCGTCCTTCCAAACTTTCTTCTCAAACAAGGGGAAAACTGATCAGAGATTCAGCCAAGAGGCCCATGATCACTCTGGATGAACTGCAGAGATCTACAGCTGAGGTGGGAGAGTCTGTCCATAGGACAACAATCAGTCGTACACTGCACAAATCTGGCCTTTATGGAAGAGTGGCAAGAAGAAAGCCATTTCTCAAAGACATACATAAAAAGTCTCGTTGCCACAAGCCACCTGGGAGACACACCAAACATGTGGAAGAAGGTGCTCTGGTCAGATGAAACCAAAATTGAACTTTTTGGCCACAATGCAAAACGATACGTTTGGCGTAAAAGCAACACAGCTCATCATCTTGAATACACCATCCCCACTATCAAACATGGTGGTGGCAGCATCATGGTTTGGGCCTGCTTTTCTTCAGCAGGGACAGGGAAGATGGTTAAAACTGACGGGAAGATGGATGCAGCCAAATACAGGAACATTCTGGAAGAAAACCTGTTGGTATCTGCACAAGACCTGAGACTGGGACGGAGATTTATCTTCCAACAGGACAATGATCCAAAACATAAAGCCAAATCTACAATGGAATGGTTCAAAAAGAAACGTATCCAGGTGTTAGAATGGCCAAGTCAAAGTCCAGACCTGAATCCAATGGAGAATCTGTGGAAAGAGCTGAAGACTGCTGTTCACAAACACACTCCATCCAACATCACTGAGCTCGAGCTGTTTTGCAAGGAAGAATGGGCAAGAATGTCAGTCTCTCCATGTGCAAAAGTGATAGAAACATACCCCAAGCGACTTGCAGCTGTAATTGGAGCAAAAGGTGGCGCTACAAAGTATTAACTCAAGGGGGCCGAATAATATTGCACGCCCCACTTTTCAGTTTTTTATTTGTTAAAAAAGTTTCAATGATCCAATAAATTTTGTTCCACTTCACGATTGTGTCCCACTTGTTGTTGATTCTTGACAAAAAATGAAAATTTGATATCTTTATGTTTGAAGCCTGAAATGTGGCGAAAGGTTGCAAGGTTCAAGGGGGCCGAATACTTTTGCAAGGCACTGTACATATGCATCATGGAATCCCAAGTACACTGGCATCAATAGATTCAACAAACATGGCCGTCAATGGCATCAATGCAATGTAAATTCTATTGGGAGTGAATGGGAAATTTGAACGTTGCATCCCATTAAAAATGAATGGGAAAGGAATTTTGGGAAAATTTCCGCGAACCCGTAAATTCCGTCTGTATACAGTTTTATGCCCATCACCGTCCTGGAAGTTTTGACGTCCAAATTATGTGATTTGGTCAAAAATTGTAAGGCTAGATACATTATGAAACTTTTTTTTCGGAAAATCGGCGGTAACGGGAAACCGGGAAATTTTGGGGGGCCGTTTGAAAAATTCCCTGTGTCGCGTAAAAAAATTCCGGTCCTTTCAAATCTTGAACGGTGCCGATCGCTCGAATGGTTGGGGCTGCGCGGTGTGCTGAAAAAAACGCAGAGTAGATTTCAGAAAAGAAAAAAAAAATACATCAACGCATTAAAGTTGCAGAACAACACGATCTTGGCCTTTGCCAAGGCAAAGCCCAGATAATGAGCATATAGTATTTCTGTTTCTATGCGCAGGATCAACTCATGGATGACCGGAAGTCTTTAAAAGCCCTTGAAAAAATTGCGACGGACAATGTAGTCAGCAATATACAACGGAAAATCCTCCAAATATTGGAAGAAAGAAAAGTGTTGTTAGGTGAGTGCTTTAATAATAGAAAAATGTGGTTGAACGGATACAAATACACATTTATTTAAATGAATGTAGGCATGTTTAACTGTTCTTGTTTAAGAAAACTGAGAATTTTGTTTGTGTACAGACAACTTGGCTGAGGTGTCCGGGGACACAGATGAAAAATTGAAGGCCGAAGAGGCGATCAAAAATAAACAACAAGCACTTGACGAATTGTTTAGAGAACAACGAGACTTGTTTGGTGAGTGATTTAATAATAAAAACTGTGTTTTTTTTTCTTTTCTTTTTTGAAACCTGTCCGGTTCAGCAGTTTGACACAGAGAATGGAAATCTGAGTGTCCGATGGGCTGAACAGTTTGAATATTTTACATGGGAGTATGACATACTCCCATTGTGATCATTAATCATACCACGTTTATTAAGACAAAGCGGGGAACAGAAGAACATAGGGGGAGAGAGACGGAAAAAAACAAACAACAACAAAAAAGGAAAGAAAAAAAGGGGGGGGTAGAAAAACGTGGTTTAACAGATATAAATCATAAGACTTGATAATATTAGTTAGCTTTTATTTTATGTAAATATTACGGGGTGTCAAAACGATTGAAACGAGTTAATTACAGCTTAAACATTAATTCATCGTAATTCATCGCAATTCGAACCATCGATAAAATATGCCATATTTTTCTGTAGATTATTGTTGGAATGGAAAGATAAGACACAAGACGGATATATACATTCAACATAAGGTACATAATATTTGTTTATTAGTACAATAAATCAACAAGATGGCATTGCCATTATTAACATTCTGTTAAAGCGATCCATGGATCGGACGACTTGTAGTTCTTAAAAGATATTACAAGTTATAGACCTTTTATATTAAAACCCCTCTTAATGTATTCATTTGAATAAAATTTGTAAAATGTTCAATTGTGGATGTCAATAACTGCTTCCACAAGGCTCATGGGTGCTGAAGCCTATAAAATCAGTCGTACCCAAGCGCCATCAGAGGGTGACAAAACTCCGGGACAGACAACAAGTACACATTTCACTGTGCTGTCATCTTCATGTGTTTGAGCGGGGCATTTGTGAGTTAATTGCGATCAGCCCTAGTAAATATATAATAAGTAAGTAAATATGTCAGTACAATGCGAATACTGTTAGCGAAGAAGGCTAGCGGCCGCCTGACGTAAACAGAGCTTTTCTGGCGAGAAATTCTTGTGAATAAATGCTTCAATTCCCGAATTCCCAATAGATCTGGACGTAAAACAGTCTGGATTCTTGGTTAAAAGCAAAGAAACCGTGCAGTTAGCGTTTATTTTACGTAAATATGGCAAACTATGATGCCAATGCAGTCGCATAGCATAGCCCATTGTTTTCTGTGTTTTTTTTCCCCCACGGTTACAAATATATCCGTGGTACGAAAAATTCCCGAGACAATCCTTCCTATCTGTATCAGGTACAGCTTTGGTACTTTTTCACAAATCCGGCTGAAATCCGGATTGGGCTCGCATAACGCGCCATCTGCGAGTCTCCGACAATGACGAAGCGTCCAGTCAATAGATTTAGATGTCTACATACAAATTGAATGAATTTATTCAAATGAATGTATGCATTTTTTTATGATTGTTGTGTAAGAAAACTACGAATTGTGTTTGTGTTCAGACAACTCGGCTGAGGGATCAATGGATACAACAGAAGAGGTTTGACCTGAGCCATCCAATGACCCTAAATAATTGAAGGTATATTTAATTTTCCATCATTTTCAGACTATAAGCTGCTTCCTTTTTTCCCTTCATTTTGAAACCTGTGGCTTATAGTCCAGTGCTACTTGTTTGTTGATTTTTTTGGGTTAATAGGTAACATTTTATTTGACAGTGGCGTCATCAGACTGTCAAATGGCCGCCATAATTATGACATGACACTGGGCACGACTGAATGCTTATGACATGTGTCATTAAGAATCATCCAGGCAAATTATGCCACTAACTCCTTTTATGTCCCGCTCGGATCTTTTACATCCATTCAAAAGTGAGATCATTTGCCGGATAACACTAAATGACATCTGTCGTAAGCATTCATTCATGCTCATGATGACAAGAGTCATGTTATAATTATGATTGTCTAATGACAGTCTTATGGCGCCAATGTCAAATCAAGTGTTACCAAATACTGTAACTCGCAACTAATGAAACAACATGAAGAGTAACTGAAGAAATACTTATCGCAGGATATTCATTTTGATTGTTATTTACAGTGTATCACAAAAGTGAGTACATCCCTCGCATTTCTGCAGATATTTAAGTTTAAGCTTTTCATGGGCCGGCACTGACAAAATGACACTTTGACACAATGAAAAGTACCGTCATTTCCGGATTACAAGCCGCTACTTTTTTCCCCTCATTTTGAATCCATGAGTGAGAGTTGCGCGACAAATTTGAACACACCTGCTCCCTATTCACACCTGGACCTAGTAACACCAACGAGCCACATGACATTTTGGAGGGAAAATGACAAGCAGTACTCCATTTGTGCATTTAGGGATGTAGTTTCTAAGGGGTGCCCTGACTTTTGTTGCCATTAATGGCTATATTCTGAGGGGGAAATCAATGAACACTATTATATAAGCTGCAGACAGGCTTTTTTTCATTGTATCGTTTTGTCCGTGTTGTCCCATGAAAAGATATACGTAAATACCTGCAGAAATGCCAGAGGTGTACTCACTTTTGTGATACACTGTACATCTGTAGCGCCGCAATGCATGCTAGGAGGCATGTCGAGCAACAACAACAACAGTGTTGACAGCAAGTGGCAGCAGAGGTTGACTGTCTCCCCCAAGCGAGCCGTGATGGTCAAATGAAGCTTCTCGAAGCAATGAATGGTGGTCCATTTGGTCTTAAAGGGAACCACGGATAGAAAGACGTGTCGTTCTTAAAAGATAAACGTTAGCGTGAGTTATAATCATGACATGTTAAAACACCTCTTCATGTTTTCGTTTGAATAAAATGTGTCAAATTTGAAATCAAAATCGTAGCTGGCCATTGTTGTTGACGTCACCGGGCCACGCTGCCGTACTTCACCGTCACTCTAACTGTGTCAGTTAGTGACCTGGATACACCGCAAGGTGAGTTTTACATTCGTAAGACAATGAGTGCGTTTTGTCCCTTGATTGACGCCATAGCTCCCTTTGTTTTTTTAGACTGGGTCGATTGTGATACATGTTCATTTGAGTGTTGTCTTCACAACAAGACTCCTGATAATGGCTTCCAGCATCATCGTTTGTATATTGTGGCCAAATGTTGCCATCCAGTGTATTTGTTGAGCTAAAGGAGTTGCTATAATGTTTCAATATTGTTTGAGCAAAGTCGGAGTCAATTTTATGTGTATTTTGCGCATCTATTTTGATTTTAATGCCAGTTCTCTTTCCATTGGTCTGTGAACTGTGTGAGAAAAAGGCCTCATTAATACAGATTGAAGCACTTTTCTTCTTGGTGACATGATCCTTTCAGAGATGTGAGTACAGTGGTACCTCTACATACGATCACTTCGACACACGATCTTTTCGACATCCGACGTAAAATTTGAGCCGCCATTTGTTTCTACATTCGACGAGTTGCTCGAAATACGACGTGACAGCACTGCAAACGAACGCACGGTGGATTTTATTGTGTGAGAAATCAACACAGTTTTCAAAAAAAGTTGATACAGTTGGAGAAACAAGGAAAAAAGTGATGCTTACCTTTGAAATGAAGATGCAAGTTATAAAAAAATATGAGCTTGAGGTGCGCGTCCCTGAACTGGCTCAACAATACAGCTCCATGGTCCTCTTCCGACCACCGTTCGCCACTATTTATAAGTTAAGGTGACAATTATTATCGTGGTAACATTGCCAAGGAAATCGCCAGCTTTGTCACGTTTTTATCATTTATTTAAGAACTTATCCAACACAAAACGCCCATTGTCTTAAGCAGTTGACCGCTCTCAAGAAAACGAAAGTATTATCTCTACCGCACCGACCTATCTCACTGAGACGTCAGCTTCGCGGTGCGTTCAGGGACAGTAAAAAGTGTCCGCCATATTAGAATCCGATTTGTTACATTATTTACAGGAATAATTATTAATTATTCTTCTTATTATTATATTATTCTGAATTATTTATTTATAACTTATTTGTTTTTCTATGTTTAATTGCCATTTGTAACAGTGCCAGCAGTATTTATTAAGAATTTAGTGTATGTTTTTAGGCTTTGGAACGAATTAATGGAATTATAATGTATTCCTATGGGAAAATCCTGCTCGACATACGACCATTTCGACTTACAAACAAGGTCCTGGAACGAATTAAATTCGTATGTAGAGGTACCACTGTATTTGTTTTGTTGTATTTTCATCACGTGTGTGTTGATAAACGGGGCGGTCCGAGCTACGAATCCTTTCTCTCTCCCGCTGTGGATCAAAGAAACTGCAGCGTCAGTCAAGGGGAAAAAACGCACTCATTGGCTTGATCCCTACTTAATGTAAAACTCGCCATTGACACTTTGTTACGTATTTAAATCACTACCGTGCATAAACAATGACACGAGTTGTTGTTGTTTTTTGAGGAGTGACACGAATTCTGGCAGCGTAGCCCTGTGACGTCAACAACAATGGCGACCTACTAGTTCAAATAATTTTACAAATTGTATAAAAACCAAAACATCAAGAGGGGTTTCAATACCAAATGACAATAACCTTTACTAACAGTGACTTTTAAGAACTACAAGTCTTTCTATCCGTGGATCCCTCGAAGACAGTCGTATGATGCTGCTGTCAAATCAAGTTTTTCCGGTTGACATATTTTGGTGTAGGGCTGCAGCTATCGAATATTTTAGTAATCGACTGGAAATTCTATCGATTAATCGAGTAATCGGATAAAACAAATATATTTTTAGGTGAAGAGCAATTATAAATACACATGAGAAAACAAGAGATTTCATCTAATCTTGAACCATTTTCAGTCAATCAATGTCTTTATTTTCGATGTATATTGTTGAAAACAGCCAAAAATTGCATCTTAGATGTAACTAGAATAAAAAAAGACTAATTCACTGCTTTCACTCAAAAAACCTTTAGATCTTATTCATACTGTATATACACATACTCTATATACACCTAAAAATGCCTTTACGCTTGATAACACACATCACTTAAAAGTTAGGATTTTTCCCCATGTGTTTCAATTGAATTTCTATTTGTGTCAAGCCATTTTTAAGTTCTAGTGAAGTTTGAAGTTGGTCTAAAATGTAAGTCCTGATAGGATTTTGAGTTTTTGCAGTGTTCAAAATAAATGTATGATACAGGCTGCATTGGAGCACATTAGGGATGGTTTTATCCAGCAATGACTACTGAGCTAAAATTGATAGTTAGCATTATTGAGTTTTTATTTTACACCCTCATCACTCCACAACGCTATATTATGTTAAAGCCTGAATGTAAGACACGTTAGCCAGCCATCGAAAGTGGTCATAATTAATAGAAACCTAGCCCTCCGCAGGGCTAACGTTACGTGAGCTAGTGGCACTAACGTTAAACTTATTTTTTTAGCGCTCTACTGTTTTAAGATGGCGGCGGTTTACTAACGCTGCCCTGACGCGGCCGAGTCTGTCATAATGCATCTAGTTCAACATACATGTGATCTCTATGAGACTCATCAGACGCTACCTGCTACCAACTAGCATAGTGCGGGCTAGTATTTAGCAACGTCGGCGTCGTTTGTAGCAGCTGTCGGCTGCAGTAAAAAAGTTTTTTTGCGTCTTCCTTTTACGCACGTGACATCAGCGCGTTGTCCCGCATTAAAAGTAGTCTGAGCAAAACGTAATGCTTAGAGCTGTCAAAATAAACGATTACTCGAGGTGAATAAAATTACTCGCGTCAGTTTTTAAACTCGAGTTACTCGAGTTGCTCGAGTATTCGTTTCAGCTCTATTTTGGTGTAAATATCCCATTATGCAGTGAGAACAGCTCCGGCTCATAGTCCAGTTCGGCTTACCCATGAACAAATGCCATTTTCGTGCCAAATTTAGCTGGTGGTCGCCTATAGTCAGGTGCGCCTTATCGTGCGAAAATTACGTATATGTGTGGTGGAGAGGGAAACAAAACTGGAAATGTTTATTTTGATTGTAAAATAAAGTTGTAGCATTCAGTTCCTTGTCAATGATCTCATTTCAGAATGTAGGTGGTGTTTCCATGGACGCAGGAAACCCAAGCACGCTGCGTCGATATTTTCTTGATGAGGCCCATTTGTGCTATTTGTTCATGATTTTGTTCTTTTTTTGATCCCCGTTGACCTGTCACGGACCCTTTTTGTTATTCCCCCTTTTTCCGCAATGGCGTGTTTTATTTTTTTGTTTGTTTGCATCCCCTCCACTGTCTGCTCTTTGGTTCAGTCTTGTCGCGGACTGTAACAGAAGTGTGGTAGAATAAAAAGAAAGTTGTGTATTTGATTGCAAACATTGTCAGTGTATATGTGCACTGCTGTTCAAAAGTTTGGGGTCGCTTAGAAATGTCCTTATTCTTGAAGGGAAAGCACTGTTTTTTTTTTCAACCAAGATCATTTTAAAACTAATCAGAAATACACCCCATACATTGTTAACATGGTAAATGAGTATTTAAGCTGCAAATGTCTGGTTTTCAATGTAATATCTACATGGGTGTATAGAGGCCCATTTCCAACAACCAGCACCCCTGTGTTCTAATTAGGGGTGTGACAAAATATCGAAATGGTGATATATCGTGATACTTTGAATCCCAAAAGGTTATCGATATGCTCCTGCCAAGAATCGAGATATCGTTTTAAAAAGGTGTCAATCTTTTTTTTTTTTTTTTTTTTTTTTTTATAAAAGGAACCAACAAGTTCTTATCAAAATCTTCCACCATAACACAACCCCTAGCAAAAAGTATGGTGTCACCCGTCTCGGACGGGCACTCACTCAAGACATTTGATCATGCAGAACAAACTCGGATAAAAAGCTTGAAGAAATAATGAATAAGTTCAAAAGTGCAACTCTTTAGGATCAGGCATGCAAACTTGCCACCTTTCGGCGAAATTTCGCCGTTTTGAAATCAAAATGGGTCATTCTTCTGAATCACGTAGATCCGAGGAGAAAAAAAATGGGGCGGTCAGGGGCGTCTGTCAACGAGTGAGTGAAACTTAACTTCAAAACTGTAGTCCATGCTCAAAACTACACTCTAGTCCGATGACCTAGACCTATCACCGCCACTCTCTTCTCGTGACAACAAATGACTGACAAATGAAATACCTCAATGAATCATTTCTTTTTTCTTATGAACGGTTTGCAAAAGCTTTATTGGTGGATTTTCTCAAGTTAAAGCGCCACACAGAAATTAATCAATTGTATTGTGCAAGCAGGATCTGTGTATAATTCTTATTATTAGGGTTGTTCCGATCATGTTTTTTTTGCTCTCGATCCGATCCCGATCGTTTTAGTTTGAGTATCCGCCGATCCCGATATTTCCCAATCCGATTGCTTTTTTTTTTGCTCCCGATTCAATTCCAATCATTCCTGATAATTTTTCCCGATCATATACATTTTTGGCAATGCATTAAGAAAAAAATGAATAAAACTCGGACAAATATATACATTCAACATACAGTACATAAGTACTGTATTTGTTTATTATGAAAATAAATCCTCAAGATGGCATTTACATTATTAACATTCTCTCTGTGAGAGGGATCCACGGATAGAAAGACTTGTATTTCTTAAAGGATAAATGTGACTTTGTATATTGTGACTAAATATTGCCATCTAGTGTATTTGTTGAGCTTTCAGTAAATGATACTGTAGCCATTTAACTGTTCTGCCCAAATGCATGATGGAAAGTGCAACCATGACTGTGTGTAGTGACACCAATTGATATATATCTTCTCTGCATTGGGAAATAACATAAGGCGTAAAGAAAAACATCAACTACTAACTTTCTTCCCCACATTGCTTTCTCACTATATTTCTAATAGTTGAGAGAGGGATTTTAAGGCCTTTGCCAATTAAAAAAAAAGGCTCCAAAGACTGCCAAAATTCACTCTACTCACTTTACGCTGCCTTTTAACTCTATAGACCCTACTCACATGACGTCACAACCACGCCTCCGCGCCATATTGTCCGTCAGCTCGCCGGGTTTAAGCATTACCGCTACGTAAATTCCTCCTATTATGGCGTGTTTTTCTGCTCGTTAACATTAATAATCAAAATGGTGAAGGCGTGTGTGGCGGTTGGTTGCAATAACAGAGAAGATAGACGGAGAAACTTGAAGTTTTACCGTATTCCGAGAGACCTGGAGAGGAGAGCGAGATGGACTGCTGCAATTCGACGAGAAAACTGGGCTCCAAACGATTACCACGGATTATGTAGTAGTCATTTTATAACTGGTAAGATGCATTTAATATATATTTAGAGGGTTTTGGGCTGACAACCACAATTAAGATCATTGCGAGGCTAATCGCCGACAACATACAGTTTCAAATTCAGATAGATAGTTGTAGATATCAGGGTAGCAGATGTCAGGCAGAGAGGGCGAAGACAGCGGGTCGAAAAATATCGATTTAGGCATCAAATATGGATCTGGCGAATGTATAGACTGAAGCTTTTCCACATAACGCCTTTTATGCAACGCGTCCATTGAGTCTACTGCGTCTGAAAGCACCTGGGCTTCCATGAATTGCACTATAAATTGCACGACAAATTGAAACCATTGAGAATACGGATAAACAATGACGGACAATATGGCGGCCAGATACAGCGACACGTCATTCTGTGACGTTGGTGAGTAGGGTCTATATATAGGTAAATCGGCGCTATTATAGATTGAACGCAACAATGCGTGAGTGGGTCGTGCAGCGCATGCATTAATTGCGTTAAATATTTTAACGTGATTAATTTTTAAAAAATTAATTACCGCCGTGAACGCGATAAATTTGATAGCCCTACTTTAAGCCAAAACTAAAGACTCTGGATGAGTTTAAGACATTTTGTTTGTAATGTTAAATACAATTAGAAAACGATTTAATTAAAAATATATATATATATTAGGGCTGTCAAATGATTAAAAATTTTAATCGAGTTAATTACAGCTTAAAATTAAACGTAATTAATCGCAATTCAAACCATCTATAAAATATGCCATATTTTTCTGTAAATTATATATATTCTGTAAAATAAATTGTTGGAATGGAAAGATAAGACACAAGATGGATATATACATTCAACATACGGTACATAAGGACTGTAGTGGGCATTTCACTCTACTGTCATTTAAATCTGTCTATGCGGTCCCGACTCCGAAGCGTCTACTTTTTCCAAAGCTAGACAGCTAGTGAACGATGCCTTAATAATCAGACTTCTTCCTTTTTCATCTGATTTATTAATAAAATAGCCTCAAACCATTGTCGTCTTTAGACCGTCATAAAACTACAAAAAAAAAAGTACACAAGCATTGTTTTAGCAACGACGTTAGCTTAGCACGCCAAACTGTTCACTAAACATAAACAAAAAGCGTCTCATACAAAAAATATAACATTTCGCTTACTAACATAATATGTAAGTTCTTTACAACAACCATACTTACGGACAAATCTTGTCCAAGGATCATATAAGCACAACATTACAACGTAGGCGTCAGCCCGAGACGTCGTGCAGCCATATGAACTGGCAAGAAAAAAATAAACCATGTCGCAAAGCGACCACAAGAGTTCGCTGTTGTGCTGCAGCACAAAAAGCCTTGCTGTAAAACTTACCAAAAGGCAGAATACTGTCTGAGCGGGACATGTGCGTTAATTGCGTCAAATATTTTAACGTAATTAATTTAAAAAATTAATTACCGCGCGTTAACGCGATAATTTTGACTGCCCTAATATATATATATATATATATATATTAAAAATAGGCATGTCCGATTTTTTTTTTTTTTGCCGATTCCGATACTTTGAAAATGACGTGATCGGACCCGATCGATCGGCGTCCCGATCAATCGGGAACATCTTTAGTTAAAAGGCCTCATTTGTGACTCATCTATGAATTTTGACATTATCCGTGGCACCAAAACGTAATTATTGGCAGTGAATGAGTTTGAAAGAATTTGGATCTGTGAATAATTTTGTGATAAATCCAATTTGAGATTAATCTACAAATGACACAGAAACGTGATCGTCAGCAGTGAAGTGTTATTAGTCATACTTTAAAAAAATTAGTTACAGTTACAAATTACTTCTCCCAAAGGATAATTGAGTTAGCAACTCAGTTATCCCATTGTAAGAGTAATTACAGTGGGGCAAATAAGTATTTAGTCAACCACTAATTCTGCAAGTTCTCCCACTTGAACATATTAGAGAGGCCTGTAATTGTCCACATGGGTAAACCTCAACCATGAGAGACAGAATGTGGGGGAAAAAAACTGAAAATCACATTGTTTGATTTTTAAAGAATTTTTTTGCAAATCATGGTGGAAAATAAGTATTTGATCAATACCAAAAGTTCATCTCAATACTTTGTTATGTACCCTTTGTTGGCAATAACTGAGGCCAAATGTTTTCTGTAACTCTTCACAAGCTTTCCACACACTGTTGCTGGTATTTTGGCCCATTCTTCCATGCAGATCTCCTTTAGAGCAGTGATGTTTTGGGGCTGTCGTTGGGCAACGCGGACTTTCAACTCCCTCCACAGATTTTCTATGGGGTTGAGATCTGGAGACTAGGCCACTCCAGGACCTTGAAATGCTTCTTACAAAGCCACTCCTTTGTTGCCCTGGCTGTGTGTTTGGGATCATTGTCATGCTGAAAGACCCAGATGTGTGTGTTTGGGATCATTGTCATGCTGAAAGACCCAGACACGTCTCATCTTCAATGCCCTTGCTGATGGAAGGAGGTTTTCACTCAAAATCTGTCGATACATGTCCCATTCATTCTTTGCTATACACTGATCAGTTGTCCTGGTCCCTTTGCAGAAAAACAGCCCCAAAGCATGATGTTTCCACCCCCATGCTTCACAGTGGGTATGGTGTTCTTCGGATGCAATTCAGTATTCTTTCTCCTCCAAATGTCACTTACAATGTCACTTACAGCTACAAATCAAGTCGGAAACCTTGGCGTAATTATTGACTCAGACCTAAAATTTGATAGCCATCTAAAGTCCGTCACTAAATCTGCTTAATACCACCTAAATAATATAGCCAGAATTAAGGGGCTTCTGACTCAACAAGACATGGAAAAACTTATGCATGAATTCATTTTCAGCAGATACTGTATTTGGTTTCATGAGTAAAACAATGTTCATTTTTGTTGTTTACCCATGACAGCGACAGACATCCAAGTCATTAAAATTGGGAGGGCTGGCATCGATCATTTGTGTTTTCCCAGTCCAACCTTGGCCGCCATTCAATCACACTTATATTGGTGACCTACATTGTAGGTGGTGGGGATGCACTCAATTGTGTATTTGGAGAAGTGGGTCAAGAAATGCTTGTGTCTTGGATCCAAGTGAAGCAAATCCAGCGTTACATAATGCTGCCGGTGCAGCCGAGGTGAAAACTAATAGAAAGGCTGAGTCGCTGCGTGTATTTAGCGCTCTAATGTTGATTAAAACTATTAGCGAGCCCACCCCTCGAGGATGTGTGTGATCCATTACGGTGCAATTGGATTAAGTCTCCAAATCCGGGAAGAATCAATCCTTGTCGTGTGGTGTTTTGATTTGAATATCGGCGACCGCAAGCAGGTTGGTCGCGTACATCTGAGGCGGCCGGCTGACGGACGCCAAATTTCATGGAAATGAAAAGCGTTGCAGCCTTTTGAAATGTAAATTTCGAGGAGGGAGGGAGGGAGGGCTTTGCGGTATGTTTTGATCAGGAATATGAATGGGATTGGGTCTCCCCAGTTTGCGCAGTGAAAGATTTTTGCTGCCATTGAGCAACATTTTATGTGAGAGTGTATGTAAAAATACAGCGAGAGCATGAGAGGGATTGACACAATGTGTGCCTTTGACAGCAAGTCCAATCCATTTTGACAGGGAGGGGCTAGCTGTGGTGAAATGATTTGCGATCACAGGGTCCTCAGGTTACGATGTCCTGGACCCACGACTTTTCGACTTTAGTCCCCAGCACTGTGTTAGCTAGTGCTTGTCTGTGTTTGTGCCTAGGGAGTATCTTTACCTTTTTTGACTTCCTTTTTGCACATTATGGCTTCAAAGAAGAAACCTACAGTGGTATGAAAAAGTATCTTAACTAGGGCTGTCAAAATTATCGCGTTAACGGGCGGTAATTAATTTTTTTGATTAATCACATTGAAATATTTGACGCAATTAACGCACATGCCTCGCTCAAACAGATTAAAATGACAGCACAGTGCAAAGCCAACTTGTTGTGTTTTGGGGAGTTTTGTCGCCCTCTGCTGGTGCTTGGGTGCGACTGATTTTCATAATAATAATAATGCATTTTATTTATAACGCACTTTACATTTGAAAAACAAATCTCAAAGTGCACATTGGCAAAAAAAAGAAAATAATAAATAAAATGAAAAAGACTAAGAATAAAATGTTATGGGCTTAAGCACCCATGAGCATTGTGTAATTATTGACATCAACAATGGCGGGCTACTAGTTTATTTTTTGATTGGAAAATTTTTCAAATTTTAACACCATTTACCATTAAAACGAAAACATTAAGAGGGGTTTTAATATAAAATTTCTATAACTGTAGAACTTATAACTAACATTTATCTTTTAAGAACTATACCTGAGGTGAGCCTCAATCGGTATAAAAACTTAAATGAGGATCTATGAACAACAACAAAAAACAATTGGCTAACTTACATAGCAAAAGTCCGCTAGCTTAAACGCTATAAAATGAATTTTTTTTAGGGCTGTCAAAATTATCGCGTTAACGGGCGGGAATTAATTTTGTTAATTAATCACATTAAAATATTTGACGCAATTAACGCACATGCCCCACTCAGATTAAAATGACAGCACATTGCAAAGCCAACTTGTTACTTGTGTTTTTGGGAGTTTTGTCGCCCTCTGCTGGCGCTTGGGTGTGACTGATTTTATGGGCTTAAGCACCCATGAGCATTGTGAAATAATATCAACAATGGCAGGCTACTAGGTTATTTTTTGATTGAAAATTTTACAAATTTTATTAAAATGAAAACATTAAGAGGGGTTTTAAGATAAAATTTCTATAACTTGTACTAGCATTTATCTTTTAAGAAGTATACCTGAGCTTGGCCTCAAACGGTATAAAAAAATTAAATGAGGATCTATGAACAACAAAAAAACAATTGGCTAACTTACATAGCAAAAGTCCGCTAGCTTAAATGTTATGAAATGCTAACTTTTTTTAGGGCTGCCAAAATGATTGCGTTAACGGGCGGTAATTAATTTTTAAAATTAATCACGTTAAAACATTTGACGCAATTAACGCACATGCCATGCTCAAACAGATTGAAATGACAGTACAATTTAATGTCAGCTTGTTACTTGTTTTTTGGTGTTTGGCGCCCTCTGCTGGCGCTTGGGTCCAACTGATTTTATGGGTTAGTACCATGATGGTTAGTACCATACACCAAGCATGGTGTAATTGTTGACATCAACAATGGCGGGCTACAAGTTTATTTTTTGATTGAAAATTTTACAAATTTTAATAAAACAAAAACATTAAGAGGGGGTTTTAATATAAAATTTCTATAACTTGTACTAACATTTATCTTTTAAGAACTACAACTCTTTCTATCATGGATCGCTTTAAGAGAATGTTAATAATGTTAATGCCATCTTGTTGATTTATTGTTATAATAAACAAATACAGTACTAATGTACCGTACGTTGAATGTATATATCCATCTTGTCTTATCTTTCCATTCCAACAATAATTTACAGAAAAATATGGCATATTTTATAAGCTGTATTTTTAAGGCACTTAAAAAGGCACTGTATGAGTGCAATAAAACTATACAACTCAAATGACATTATCTCCCGTTTTTCTTGGTCGATTGACTTCAAATAAAAACTGGTGTGGACATCAACTTCCGCACTTTCAAATGAGACCAACCAGCGGCGCGTGGGTGACGTAATTACAGCGTGACGAAGCTTCAAAGATGACATGCGTAAACGCGTCGCTGCCGACACGTTCGGTGTTAAAGGGTTAAAAGACTAATTTCTCCTCATCTGCGCTTTGCTAAATTGTTGTATATAGTCGAATCGTCTCAAAATATGATTCTAATTCACATAATAATGCCATTTAAGACTTTTATTCTCCTGTCGTATGCTCGTTAACGCTATTTGCCCCTCCATGTCAAGAGATTGGACAGCTATTTCTGTCAATGGCATTTAAACATGTTCACTGGAATTGAATGAATTCATGATTAATTAGTCTGTCAACAAATTTTGCCATGATTAATCAATGCTAACGCTCCCAGCCACTCCCAGTCAAAATGGATAGCACGTCTATCGCCAAAGAGCCTTCCACTGTAATTAGTCATTCATTAGCTTCATGAGCGGGTCCCGATCAGTGCCAGTGTGGACCTGGCGAGAAGACCTTTGGAGTCTTCAGGTCCAGAAGCCGGCTTCCCTGTGGATTCATGTGGCAAAACGATAAATTAATCACTCCTTGCGGCGTCTAAAGAGAAGTTGGGATGTCATAAAGCGATGGGAGGCCCGCCGGGTATTTTGAAAATGGGTCAGGTGAAAGCTCTCTCTGTACTAATGAAGTCCCAGAACTCCGAATATCACACCTGCGCACTTTCAATTAGCGCACAGGAAGGGAAGAAAAAAAAAACGGAGAGGACAGCAATACAGAAGCCTGCGGCAGCGGTCTGGCTGGGAAGTATCCATTGAGATTCAACAGCTTCCTTGTGCACCACTTGTATTTTTGAACGCTTCACGGTACTTGATTTTGATTTATTACTCGGTTTTATGTTAAGATGTTCAATTTGATACCTTTATTTAACTCTTTCACGGCGGCTGACGGCGCGAGACTCCATTTAAACTGGGTTAGCATTGTGGCATTGTGCCACTGACATTCAATCAATTTTTGCTCCTACAGGCTAGCAGAGATCAAATGATGAGTGTTTTTAACTCATTGGCTTTCATTAACGGTTATTAATAGAGTTGATGCCGATCGATTGGGTCCGATCACGTCATTTTTAAAGTATCTGAATCGGCAAAAAAATATCGGCCTTGCCTTTTTTTTAACATATATATATTTTTTAATTAAATCGTTTTCTAATTGTATTTAACGTTACAGACATAATATGTTACACTCATCCAGAGTCTTTAGTTTAGGCTTAAGGTAGGGTTATCAAATTTATCCCAATATCGGCAGTAATTAATTTTTTAAAAATTGTATCACGTTAAAATATTTAACGCAATTAATACAAGCGCTGCACGACCCACTCACGCATTGTCGCGTTCAATCTGTAGTGGCGCTGCTTTACCTATATATAGAGCTAAAAGGCGGCATAAAATGAGTGAATTTTGGCAGCCTTTGGAGCCTTTTTTTAATTGACTAAATCCTTACGATCTTTCTCCCTACGATTAGAAATATCATGGGAAGCAATGTGGGGAAGCAAGGTAGCAGTTGATCTTTTTCTTAACACCTTATGTCAGGGGTGTCCAAACTTTTTGCAAAGGGGGCCAAATTTGGTGTGGTAAAAATTTGGGGGGCCGACCTTGACTGACGTCCTTTATGTAGAACGATATATTTAAGCAGATTTTAGCAAGCCATTCTGTGTGTCACATTTGCTTTATTATTAATTTTAATAATTTCAACAATGTCGCAACTAGCCTTTGTGGCGTTCTCCTTCGACTCTCGGGCTCTTGCGAAATACTGCTGCTGTAAAATCAAACTAGCTTCAAGTTGCTTGAATTTCTCGCTACGCATCTTCCCTGTAATCTTGTTGTACATGTCAGCGTGTCTTGTTTGGTAATATCGCCTCACATTGAACCCTTTAAAAACAGCGACTGTCTCTTTGCAAATGAGGCAGACATGCTGTTGTGTATTTTAGTGAAGAAATTGTCCAATTTTCACCTATCCTTGAAGGGTCGGCTGTCGCATTCAACTTTCTTTTTTTCTGTTGATTGTCGCCATTTTAGAAAATTGGGAGTAAAGGGTCACACGGGGTAATGTTGCTTAGAGTGCTGCTGCCTTCTAATGGGTAAATGAGGAGCAGCATTTAGTGTGTAAGCTACTTCATACGCTGGTAGCAGTACTGCTGACCAATTTATTAAGTCTGTGTGCGGGCCAGACGTTATTGATTTTATGACAGAGGCTGGGGGCCGGATGAAATTTGACCACGGGCCGCATTTGGCCCCCGGGCCGGACTTTGAACATGTCTGCCTTATGTTATATCCCATCGCAGAGAAGATATATGAATTGGTAGACCTACGCACAGTCATGGTTCCACTTCCCATCATGCATTGGGGCATGGCTGCAGTATCATTTACTGAAAGCTCAACAAATACACTAGATGGCAATATTTAGTCACAATTTACAAAGTCACAAGTCTTTCTATCCATGGATCCTTCTCACAGAAAGAATGTTAATAATGTAAATGCCATCTTGAGGATTTATTGTCATAATAAACAAATACAGTACTTATGTACTGTATGTTGAATATATATATTCGTCCGAGTTTTATTCATTTTTTTTAATGCATTGCCAAAATGTATATGATTGAGAAAAATTATCGGGAATGATTGGAATTGAATCGGTAGCAAAAAAAAAAGCAATCGGATCGGGAGATATCGGGATTGGCAGATACTCAAACTAAAACGATTGGATCGGGAGCAAAAAAACATGATCGGAACAACCCTAGTTTTAAACAATTTTTTTTTTTTTTTTTAATAACTTTTTTTTACATTGGAAAATGTAACATATTAATAATTACAACACTGAAATGAGCAGATGAGATAGCTTTCCTGCTGTTGTCACAGCTTTAATGTTTTTTCATACAGTGGTATGAAAAAGCAAGGGCGTAGGTTTGGTCTCAACATTGGTAGGGACGATATAACAGCATAACCTGCATGTACACTTTTTCCTGGAGACGGGACATTAATAAGACCAAACAGATTGGGTGAACGGGGGTCAGGGATACATTTCTGACAAATATGAACCTAATTAATTGTTAGGCTAAACAATCAATCCAAAATAAATCTGTATTGACTTAGACTAACTTACAGTGCCTTCCATTCCTTGGCACCCCTGAAAAAATATGTGTTTTTTAGCTTCTAATATATATTTTTTAAATTCAAATAATATGGGACCTTAATGGAAAAAGGAGAAAAATCCAACCTTCAATACAAGTGCATTCATTCAGTGGGGAAAAAATCCCACATAAAGAAAAAAATTATTTGACATCAAATAATGTGTGTCACAATTATTAGCACGCCTGGTGTTAATACTTTGTACAACCCACTTTTGCCAACAAAACAAGGTCTGGGGACTGAGATGGCCATGGGAGGAGCTTGATTTTGTGTCTGGTCAACCATTTCTGTGTAGATTTGGCCATATGTTTAGGGTCATTGTCTTGCTGAAAGACCCAGTGACGACCCATCTTCAGCTTTCGGGTAGACGGCAACAGATTTTGATTTAAAATGTCCTGGTGTTTCAAAGCATTCATGATGCCATGCACCCTAACAAGGTTCCCAGGGCCTTTGGAAGCGAAACAGCCCCACAGCATCACTGACCCACCCCCATACTTCACAGTGGGTATGAGGTGCTGTCCATCAACACATCATGTTTACCTGTTACGGCTACGTACATTCCTCCTATTTACGACGTGTTTTTCTGCTCGTTAACATTAATAATCAAAATGGTGAAGGCGTGTGTGGCGGTCGGTTGCAATAACAGAGAAGATAGACGGAGAAGACGGAGAGACTTGAAGTTCTACCGGATTCCGAGAGACCCGGAGAGAAGAGAGCGAGATGGGCTGCTGCAATTCGACGAGAAAACTGGGCTCCAAACGATTACCACAGATTATGTGGTAGTCATTTTATATCTGGTAAGATGCATTTAATATATATTTAGAGGGTTTTGGGCGGACAACCACAATTAAGATCATTGCTAGGCTAATCGCCGACAACATACACGTATGTATGTAGTGAGAGTGCTATCGCTAAACCATATAAACATTAAAAGCCCTAACTCCATTGACAAACGACATGAAATACATTAGACTTGACAGTGGATGTTAGCAATAACAAAAGATTTTGAATTGAAAATTTCGTAACTCACCTTTCCAAGCACAAGATAGATTCCTGCCGAATTTTCGTGGACGAGGACCTGTTTCACCCAACCAGCAATGAAGTATTTATAAGCCTCCAAGCTCTTAAAGTTTTTCAAACTTTCGTGAGAATAGGCTGTACAAAGTATTAACACCAGGAGTGCTAATAATTGTGACACACCTTATTTGATGTCAAA
This sequence comes from Corythoichthys intestinalis, assembly GCF_030265065.1. Taxonomy (NCBI): domain Eukaryota; kingdom Metazoa; phylum Chordata; class Actinopteri; order Syngnathiformes; family Syngnathidae; genus Corythoichthys; species Corythoichthys intestinalis. Next base: position 5,573,137 of record NC_080411.1, read on the forward strand.
TAATTTTTTCTTTATGTGGGATTTTTTCCCCCACTGAATGAATGCACTTGTGTTGAAGGTTGGATTTTTCTTTTTTTTTCCATTAAGGTCCCATATTATTTGAATAAAAAATATATATATTAGATGCTAAAAAACACATCTTTTTCAGGGGTGCCAATAATTATGGAGGGAACTCCATATATATATTTTTTTGATAACAAAATGTGATTAAAAATGCAGCTGTCTGATGTTTTATTCATGGATTAAATTTCAATTTAGGTAGCAGACTTGATCCCCCCTATTGATCATTCGTGGAGACATTTTTGAGGCAGGATGTTACTGTATCCGCTGTAACAAGCTATTATGAAGGATCGCCGATATTACCTGTGGCTCTGGCAGATGGCACGCTGCGCCATTAACGCCGCGCCCGGATGAATTATTCATCTCGGATCTGGGTGACCAATCGCCATGTAATCTCCTCGCGCCTTTTTATTGAATGTTGAAACATCATCGCACATCCCAGTGATGTATTAAAACATAATGAGGCCGTGGGTTGGCGCAGAAGGCGGCGCGCCGGGAGGAATAATGGATGGTGCAAGCCCGCGGAAAATCCACTGCCTTCATCAGCTGATGGCTGTTTTGGACGGAGAAGAGGTGGTTGGTCCCTTGGCGCCTGTGCGAGGAGAGTTAACTAAAAAGTCATCAAAATGTCAACACCTCCCCTCACTCTCATACTGAAGCGGATCGATAGGAAAGATGGAAGTGTGCTGTTAAATGGCACAAATTTAAAAAGGAGACTTACTGTAAATTTTTAGAACATTGGTGAAATACAAAAGGCCTTAAAGTCCAGCAATATACCGGAAATGTTACACTGCTGGCCAAAAGTATTGGCACCCCTGCAATTCTGTCAGATAATGCTCAATTTCTTCCAGAAAATGATTGCAATTACAAATGCTTTGGTCGTAATACCTTAATTTATTTTGCTTGCAATGAAAAAACTAAAAAAAAGAATGGGCAATTTTTTTTATCATTATCATTTCACACAAAGCTCCAAAAATGGGCCGAACAAAAGTATTGGCACACTTTGAAAAATTATGTGATGCTTCTCTAATTTGAGTAATTATCACAAGGGCGTGAGGTTGCAGAAGGACGGTAGGGACAAAACACTACCAACTTTTCAGGATAATCAAATTGTCCCCACCAACTTTTAAGCAACCTTATTTGCAGTATATAATGTGTTCAGTTACAGTGGGGCAAATAAGTATTTAGTCAACCACCAATTGTGCAAGTTCTCCTACTTGAAAAGATTAGAAAGGCCTGTAATTGTCAACATGGGTAAACATCAACCATGAGAGACAGAATGTGGAAAAAGAAAAACAGAAAATCACATTAATTTTTATAGAATTTATTTCCAAATTAGAGTGGAAAATAAGTATTTGGTCACCTACAAACAAGAGTTCTGGCTGTCAAAGAGGTCTAAATTCTTCTAACGAGGTCTAACGAGGCTCCACTCGTTACCTGTATTAATGGCACCTGTTTTAACTCATTATCGGAATAAAAGACACCTGTCCACAATCTGTCAGTCAGTCACACTCCAAACTCCACAATGGCCAAGACCAAAGAGCTGTCGAAGGACACCAGAGACAAATTGTAGACCTGCACCAGGCTGGGAAGACTGAATCTGCATTAGGTAAAACGCTTGGTGTAAAGAAATCAACTCTGGAGCAATTATTAGAAAATGGAAGACATACAAGACCACTGATAATCTCACTCGATCTGGGGCTCCATGCAAGATCTCACCCCGTGGCGTCAAAATGATAACAAGAACAGTGAGCAAAAATCCCAGAACCACACGGGGAGACCTAGTGAATGACCTACAGAGAGCTGGGACCACAGTAGCAAAGGCTATTATCAGTAACGCAATGCGCCGCATGGGACTCGGATCATACACTGCCAGACGTGTCCCCCGCTGAAGAAAGTGCACGTCCAGGCCCGTCTGCGCTCTGCTAGAGAGTATTTGGATGATCCAGAAGAGGACTGGGAGAATGTGTTATGGCCAGATGAAACCAAAACAGAACTTTTTGGTAGAAACACAGGTTCTCATGTTTGGAGGAGAAAGAATACTGAATTGCATCCGAAGAACACCATACCCACTGCGAAGCAATGGGGGTGGAAGCATCATGCTTTGGGGCTGTTATTCTGCTAAGGGATTAGGACGACTGATCTGTGTAAAGGAAAGAATGAATGGGGCCATGTATCGAGAGATTTTGAGTGAAAATCTCCTTCCATCATCAAGGGCATTGAAGAAGAGACGTGGCTGGGTCTTTCAGCATGACAATGATCCCAAACACACAGCCAGGGCAACAAAGGAGTGGCTTCGTAAGAAGCATTTCAAGGTCCTGGAGTGGCCTAGCCAGTCACCAGATCTCAACCCCATAGAAAATCTGTGGAGGGAGTTGAAAGTCCATGTTGCCCAACGACAGCCACAAAATATCACTTCTCTAGAGGAGATCTGCATGGAGGAATGGGCTAAAATACCAGCAACGGTTTGTGAAAACCTTGTTAAGAGTTACAGAAAATGTTTGGCCTCCGTTATTGCCAAGATTTCAATTGATTGCTACAGTGAGTTACAGAACAAAGGGTGCATAACAAAGTATTGAGATGAATTTTTGATATTGACCAAATACTTATTTTCCACCATGATTTGCAAAAAAATTCTATAAAAATCAAACTATGTGATTTTCTTTGCCACATTCTGTCTCTCATGGTTGAGGTTTACCCATGTTGACAATTACAGACCTCTCTAATATTTTCAAGTGGGAGAACATGCACAATTAGTTGACTAAATACTTATTTGCCCCACTGTTGGTAGCATAGGTATGACATTTCTTGTTGTTGTCTGTTCTTCCCCTCTTCTGTCTGCTTCCTTCCTTTCTGTCCCCCTACAATCCCGTCCCGACCGTTGTTTTTTCCTAAAACATAATGAACAACCACAATGTGAGTATATCAAACTCTCGTGTTATACATTAAAACTGTTCAGACTATAAGGACACTCAGATTTCTATTCTCTGTGTCTAATCAACAGGTCAGGTTAAATATAAATTGTATTTTCATGACAAATCACAGTCTAGCGATAGGGTGAGAAGCTCGGTCATCCGGGAGGGCCGAGCCGCTACTCCTCTGCGTTGAGAGAAGCCGGTTGAAGTGGCTTGGGCATCTGGTTTGGATGCCTCCTGGACGCCTCCCTGGGGAGGTATTCCGGGCATGTCCCACCGGCGGGAGGCCCCGGGGACGACCCAGGACACGGTGGAAAGACTGTGTCTCTCGGCTAGCCTGGGAACGCCTTGGGATCTCGCCGGAGGAGCTGGTTAAAGTGGCTGGGGAGGGGGAAGTCTGGGCTTCCCTGCTAAAGCTGCTCTCCCCGCGAACCCGCCTTGGATTAAGCGGTAGATGATGGATGGATGGCTAACAGTCTATTGGGAAAATGGAATATGAATAATGCATTTATTCAGTTTGACGGATAAATTACCGCAGATTGGTCCTAACTGCCGACTCCTGAACCATTTTTGATGCCACCGGAGTTGCAGCGGACGACTACTGCTCTTGTAATTCCCTTGTGACGGCATCGGCGAGCACTCCCATCGGACAGTGTCAGCGAGCGTCCGGCGGGAGTGCCGGCCGTGAACCCGAGTTGAAAATGGCACACTCTAGGCGGACATGTGAGAACCGGCGGTGACAGTGCGAGCCCAAACCGAAAATAGCACTCTCTAGTTGGAAACACCGGCCGATAGTGAGCGAGCGAGTGCTATATGCTATATATTATATATAAATTGAAGGAATCTGACCTTTTAGCCAGATTGCCGGAATCACGCCAGCCGCACCGCCGGAACCGCGTTAGCGTAATTCCAACGACCCGGGAAGGCGAAAACCCGACAACACGGCCAAAAGGCCAAACTTCGTTCGCCTTAGGCTTAACCCAGGGGTCCCCAAACTACGGGCACATTTGGTCCAGCCCACTGAACAAAAAAAAAAATTTTTTTTTTTTTTTTTTTTTAAATAGTGTTATTTATTTCCTGGCTTTTTTCTGTGAAGAACCCAGAGAGGGTTATTTAGTTATTATCTATTTAATTAATAGTATTATTATATCACATTATATTATACTATATTTAGGGCTGTCAAACGATTAAAATTTTTAATCGAGTTAATTACAGCTTAAAAATTAATTAATCGTAATTAATCGCAATGTAAACCATATATAAAATATGCCATATTTTTCTGTAAATTATTGTTGGAATGGAAAGATAACACAAAAGACGGATACTGTATATACATTCAACATACGGTACATAAGTACTGTATTAGTTTATTATAACAATAAATCAACAAGATGGCATTAAAAACAATATTCCTATCTCTCAAAAAAAATAATGTTCATAAAAAGAAAAGCGCTTCAATCTGTATTAATGAGGCTCTGTTCTCACAAAGTTAAACAACAATGTAGAGAACTGGCATTCCCACTCAAAATAGCTATGCATAAAACTTCCTCAGACTTTGGTCAAACTCTATTCAAACATTTCGTTTAGCTCAAAAAAAGACACTGGATGGCAATATTTAGTCACAATATACAAACTATCAGAGGTCTCGTACGTTGTGAAGCTAGCACTCAAATGAACGTGAATCACAATAGACCCAGTCTAAAAAATAAAAAAAAACGGGGAGCTACGGTGTCAGTCAAGGGACAAACCACACTCATTGGCTAGATTTCTAAGTAATTTAAAACTCTCTTTTGACACCTTGTGGTGTATTTCAATCACTACCTTACGTAGTTAAAGTGCATGTGACACGAAAAAGCATGTTTAATTCATAATACATGCGGTATTTGATGCTCCTGAATGATATGGACCGCTTGGATGTGTGTGGAAGCGATCGCTATATTTCAGTTTTTTGAATCCCGCGCCATGAAAATGAGTGACTTCCGGCATCGGTCTTGCATTGAGGAGGATGGCGCTGTGACGTGTACGGTAGAAGACGTCCTCTTCACTTTTCAGCGTACAGTTGTGTATGAGGACGAAGGATTCAGCTGATTTTGCGGATTAATACGTTTATTTTTCGCATCACGCTAGCCAAACGGCTGCAGAAAAATCATTCTGTATGAGGGAGAGGCGTATGCGCCTTTTTGGAGTATCAAAAGGTTCCCATTTACCGTGGATATTTACTGTGGGATCATTGAACTTACGAGGAAGTGAGTAAACATCTTGTTTTGTATTATGTCAAATACGAATACAGCGATTACAAAGTAAACACTACAAACTTTCTTTAAATGAAGGACTACTTACGTTTGATCATAGGCATGTAAAAAGCTCTCCTCGTGCACATTAGCTGCCCGTTAGCTGCACAACAACTGCAGCCGCCCTCCTCCGGGGAACGAACTGTAAATTGCTCTCCGCCGGGCGGTTTGCCGATCCGCAAAGACAATCGACAACCCAGTCGTCATGTCAAATAATCCGGGCTAGTTATGTGTGATTTTCCGCTTCGAAGACTTTGAAACATCACTCGGTTCGGGTTAGCATGTCGGCTAGCTGTCACGCCTCTTGGTTTGTTTACATTCTCCGAAGCCGGGAAGGGAAATGACATATGTCCGATTTAGGTGTCATAAAATATCGTTCGAGAGGTGCGACAGTAAAGGTGAAGTCGACAGTTTTGACCATTATGGAGTAATTTTGCCATGTCATCCTGAATAAGTGCATTTTTATAGTTTCATACTCCATTTAGCACAAGACTGTTATTTGTCATGACCATGCCATTTATTTAGCAATTGGGGAAAATACTTGGATAAAAAGAATATCCTGTAAAAATATTGAAGTAAAGAGACAGAAACAATGACATTTTGCAGCTCTCTTCGTCGCGTTTTCCTCGTTGTGAATAGTTCCCCCTCGACGGGCTGACTGGTCCTTCTCAAGCCATTTATTTAGCTATTGGGGAAAAATACTTGGATTAAAAGAATGTCCTGTAAAAATATTGCAGTAGAGAGACTAAAACAATGACATTTTGCGGCTCTCTTCGTCGCGTTTTCCTCGTTCTGAATAATTCCCCCTCAATGGGCTGAATAGTAAAACCGATGAGCCCAGTCTCCCGCTGACGTCATCCACCTGTTGGGGACGCTAGAGCCCTATAATGGTAGGCGTGGCTTACCAGCAAATTAAAAGACTAATTTCTCATCATCTGCGCTTTGCTAAATGGTTGTATATAGTCGAATCGTCTCAAAATATGATTCTAATTCACATAATAATGCTATTTAAGACTTTTTTTTCCTCCTTTCGTATGCTCTTTAAACTTCCTTGGTGACGTGAAAGTGTCCACAGAAGATGGGCCAAGGACGTCTCTCCGTGAATGCAAATGTCTGGAAATGCATCAAATATTCATGAATTTGAGCACATTCCAGACCCGTGTTGCACGCTGACGTCTAATTGGCAATTAAACCCGCCGCTCCGGGGGCGCGATGGTGAAGGGATAGAGCACTCCAACCTTTAAGTAGGACACAATAACAGCAACTTCTTAAATGAATGCGCTTCTTGCAGACATTCATCATATCCAAGCCAAACATTTAGTAAGGAAATGTCTTGAAGGAGGAATTTATTGGAAAGCATATGGATGCAAATCAGGGAACCACATGAAGCTGTATGGGCGTTACTAGCCGAAGGATGAGTTTGATTACATTCAAACTTCAGTGCCTGCAGCCAACACAAGTGATGTCATGGTGCCGGCAGGAACTGTAAACATTGACTTGACAACATTGTCTTGAAAGTCCAACTACGTGGGCTGGACAGGGCCTCGATTAATCACACGTTAAAAAATTGACAACGTAAAATGCGGTTTGCATTAACGCCGTTATTAACACGTTAAACTGACAGCACTATACCGTAATTCACGGACTATACGCCACTACTGTTTTCCCTCATTTTAAAATGCGCATGACAGGAGAAAAAAAAAAGTCTTAAATAGCATTATTATGTGAATTAGAATCATATTTTGAGTAGGGCTGTCAAACGATTAAAATTTTTAATCGTGTTCATTACAGCTTAAAAAGTAGCTAATCGTAATTAGTCGCAATTTAAACCATCTATAAAATATGCCATATTTTTCTGTAAATTATTGTTGGAATGGAAAGATAAGACACAAGACGGATATGTACATTCAACATACGGTACATAAGTACTATATTTGTTTATTATAACAATAAATCAACAAGATGGCATTAACATTATTAACATTCTCTTAAAGCGATCCATGGATAGAAAGACTTGTAGTTCTTAAAAGATAAATGTTAGTACAAGTTATAGAAATTTTATATTAAAACCCCTCTTAATGTTTTCGTTTTAATAAAATTAGTAAAATTTTAATCAAAAATAAACTAGTACCTCGCCATTGTTGATGTCAATAATTACACTATGTTCACTTATGGTACTCACCCATAAAATCAGTTGGACCCAAACGCCAGCAGAGGGCGCCAAACACCAAAAAACAACTAACAAGCGGACATTGCACTGTACTGTTATTTTAGTCTGTTTGAGCGGGGCATGTGCGTTAATTGCGTCAAATATTTTAACGTGATTAATTTGTGAATTAATTACCGCCCGTTTACGCGATAATTTTGACAGCCCTAACAAAAATACATTTGTTTCACTAAAAAAAGATTTATCATTTAATGAAGACATAAAGGTCAAATTTTGGCAAGACAAAAGTTTTGTCGCCTACAGAAAGTAGTGTGAAAAATGAACAAAAAATGTACTTCAAATACAAAAATATGTTCCATAACATAAGCAAAATAAGTAGTGGTGCTGTGAGGTCCAAATTGAATATTTTGTATGACTTCCATGGGCTTTGGCAAGGAGTCATACAATTTATTGATGAAGTCATCAGGAACATCAAAGAAAGCAGTCTTGCATGCCTCCCAGAGTTCATCAACATTTTTGACTTTCGTCTTCCATGCTTCCTCTTTCATCCTTCCCCAGACATGCTCAATGATGTTCATGTCTGGTGACTGGGCTGGCCAGTCCTGGAGGATCTTGATCTTCTTTGCCTTGAGGAACTCTGAAGTAGAGATTGAAGTATGCGATGGAGCACCATCCTGCTGCAGAATTTGTCCCTTTTTATGGTTAGGAATGTAAGAGGCCTGTTTATGTTGCCTACTGTTTTCTGAGTGAATCTCGGATCCATGTGGGCTCCAGTAGGTCTCCTGCAATATTTGTGGCGACTGCGGTGTAATTCAATGGAAGATTCATCTGAAAATACCACCTTTTGCCACTTTTCCAGCGTTCATCCTTTTTTACAGGCTGTGGGCCTTGGCAAATGCCACACATTTTTTTAATTGTCTGCACCCTGAGAGAGAAATAGTCTGAAATATCAACAAATCTTAGCTGCCTCTTACATTCCTAACCATAAAAAGGGACAAATTCTGCAGCAGGATGGTGCTTCATCGCATACTTCAATCTCTACCTAAAATTCCTCAAGGGAAAGAAGATCAAGATCCTCCAGGACTGGCCAGCCCAGTCACCAGACATGAACATCATTGAGCATGTCTGGGGTAGGATGAAAGAGGAAGCATGGAAGATGAAACCCAAGAATGTCGATGAATTCTGGGAGGCATGCAAGACTGCTTTCTTTGATGTTCCTGATGACTTCATCAGTAAATTATATGAATCATACAAAATATTCAATTTAGATCTCACAGCACCACTACTAAATTCGCTTATGTTATGTAACATATTTTTGTATTTGAAGTACATTTTTTGTTCAATTTTCACCCTACTTTCTGTAAGCGACCAAACTTTTGTCTTGCCAAAATTTGACCTTTATGTTTTCATCAAAAGATAAATCTTAAATGATAAATCATAAGACTGTCATACATATGACACAACATTATCATGGGCATTAATGACATATGTCATTAAGTGTCATCCGGTAAATTATGTCACTAACTCCATTTATGTCAAATATGAAATATTAATAATACATTTATTCAGTAAGACAGGGCTAAATTACTTCATAATGGTCGAAACTGCCAACTTCTTCCTCTCCCGAACAGTATTTTATGCCACCGGAGTTAGTCTGGCTTTTGTCATTTCCCTGCCCAGGCTTCGGAGACGGAGGAAAAAGGTAAACAAAACAGAAGGCGTGACAGCGAGCCGACATGCTAACCCGAACTGAGCAGCTTTTTCAAGTCTTTTTCTCGCCTTTCGAAAACGAAAAATTGTACAAAACTACCCAGACTAATGTCGCACACGGCGGCGGGGTTGATTGTCTTCACCGATCGGCCAGACCCCCGAGTTACGGCTCGTCGTTCTGCTGCGGCCACGGCTGGCTGGCGGTGCTCATACCGAAAACAGCCCATTCTCGGTGGACGAACCAGCTGACGTCGGAGTGGGGGGGATGTCCATGGCCAAGCCGAGGAAAGCGCATTCTCGACGGGCACGGGTGGAAATGACCATGGTGTGTGACAAGCCGTCGTCCGAGTGGCCTTCTGGTGCATTGTCACCCACAAAATGCAAGCCACCTCCTTATTAAAACGTGTGCTGTGATCCCAGTATTTGACATTATATAAAACGCGCAGCTTACTCACCTCACAATGGTCCCACAGTTGTCAGACCCGTTTTGGCCATTATTCGCGGTGAACGGGAACTTTTTGAAACCCAAAAAGGCTCACGCGCCTCTCCCTGGTGCAGCAACAAAAGCCTGCAGCAGATTGGGCTGGTGTGATGCGAAAAATAAACGAAATAATCCGCAAAATCAGCTGAATCCGCAGTCGTTCTGCACACTGTAGTATTGGTTGTATACTGAAGATGATTATCCCGCTGACGTCACATTCACATTCTTCGTCAATCCAGGAAGTCACATTTTCATGGGGCGTGATTAAAAAAATTGAATAAATATATCGATCGCTTCCACACACATCCAAGCGGTCTATTTCGGTCAGGAGCATACAATACTGCGTGAAATATGAAATAAACATGCTTTTTGCTGTAATAGGCACTTTAAAAGGTTAATTCCGACTTACGCGGAAATTCGGTTTACGTCGCCAGCGTAGGAACAGAACTCGTACGTAACCTGGGAACTAACTGTATTTTTATTTTGTCATGGTATAAACATTTAATTATTCTACGTCATTATTAGCTAAAATATGGTGGAGAATACGAGCATGGGAATGTGTACAAATTTCCATAATTATCCCATTAATTCTAGCAAACTCTGATTCGTCTGTATCCTGTCCTGTGCATTTTCAATGGTCTTTTGTAACGAAGACGGACCTTTGCACTTATTCTCAAGATAAAAAAATGTATTAAGATTTAATGGCTCTTGGGAAGAAGACAGAGGTTGCTGACAGTCTGAATCAGCTGTCGGCTTGTCATTTTGATGTTGCTAGAGTGGATTGAACTGATGTCCACTTACTTGTGTGACCATAATGGACGGACGGAGTCAGACCCGTGCCGCCCATAAGGCAATTTAAGCAATCGCCTAAGGGCGCACCAGCGTCCAAAAAGGCATCAAGAAAAATATTAAAATAATATTTAATGAAAGCAGTATTCAAGAAATTATACAAAACATTAAAACAAAAGAACAACAAAACCGTTCATAATAAGTCTTTAAATAATAATGAAATCATTTTTCTTGTGTGCTTTCTGCCCGTTTCACTTTTCAGACCTGTTAAGTTTCACGATTTGGTCGGGAGACTCCCGATTTTGACCCCAATGCTCACGCCTCACGATTAGAAAGCCAAATCTCCCGATTTTCCAAAAATGTCAATTTTTTTTTTTTTTTTTTTTACGTTTTTGTTTGTCACTGTTTTGTAACGATAACATTCGGCCCGATTCGGACAGTGACCAACAACGAATAGCCTGGCCGTCTCCGACTTCCCTGCCCTCATCTGACAGGGAGGGAAGAGGCGAAGCACCACGACTTCCCAAGATGCTGGCACTAATAAACCGGCTTTTAGACTGGTTCAAGTCTTTATTTTGGAAGGAAGAGATGCAGCTGACCCTGGTCTGCCTCCAGTATTTGGGAAAAACGACGTTCGTCAACCTAATTGCCGTAAGTCTTACCTGCCAGCGATAGCTAACTAGCCTAATGCTAATAGCATTAGAGCTAATGATGGGAGAACGATGACGAGGAAGAAGTCGCTGCTTTACTCTGTGTTTTCGTGGATCAAACATCATGGAATATTAAACCACTGCGGTCCTACCCCCACAATATATGAATTTAAGTGAGAAAGCGTATCGTTACTTACTTGAAGTTTAATCATTTGGATTCGCTATTATGCTAAAGCTAAAGTGTAATCAATACACTTTATTACATTATATCATTATTACTGTGCTGAAACAAAAAATATAAAGTTTCAATTCTAGGTTAAAGTTCAATTAAAAAACTGCCATGACAAAGATACTTTTAAAAACAAATATGATTAATTTTCTAAATGATGTAATTAATGTTGCTGATTTAGTCTGACGAAACCCTAATTGGAGTGATGGTTGATGAGATGAAGAGGCTGCTGAGGAAGCTGATGTCCAAATTTGTGCAAATGGATGTGATCAGGAAAGCTGAGGATATCCTAGATGTTGATTACAGGAACAAGGAGAACTGGCATGACACAGGCAACATAGCAGTATCACATGATGCCAGACAATACATGGAGCAAGTTGAAGACTATCTCTGATGCCACCAAAAAGAGGTTCTTTGACAGTGTAGTTAATTTTTACACAAGCGTTTTGACCAAAATGAACTTGGAAAAAAAATGGTTGCATGTTGTCTTCGCGATTGTCGCGCACGCGCGTCATCGGGGTTGGCATACAGAAATCTCCCTATTTGCAATTTCTACAACTTAACAGGTATGCTTTCTCCTGTGATGCAATTTCACCACGGACCCTAGACTCACCACCCAGCAGACCAGCGAGCTACCGGAAGGGGCTATTTTTAGCCTCTGCAATTGAGCGACGTTACGGTGACAAGTCAACTTCATGAAAAGACAAAAGCCCTTCGGGTCAGAAGAAAAACAAAGAAGACAGCAAAGACGTGAAGAAAAACAGAGGTTTGTTGTGATGATTTTTTTTGACAGCATAAGCACGTAGACTTAGTGCAACCGCAAGCTAGCGGTTATTTACATAGAGCTTATATGACTTCGTGCTAAAGCAAAATTATACTGTATCATTAACCAGGCTGTTGTTCTAGGAATGTTTTCAGTGTTCAGCCAGCTGTGGATTAGTTTTAGTTAAATTTACTCCCCCTCCAATTTTAGAGAAAAGTGTATGGGAGACTAAAATTGTCTTGCTTATTTTCATGTGATGTGAACCACTTTTACCTTGTGTTAAATTGTGCTTTTCAAATAAATTTGCCTTGCCTAAAAGTGCCAAGGTTAATTAAACACACCATTAAATACAGTTTTTTTCTGCGTGGCATTTTGCCGTGCTGCATCTGTCTGACAATGAGTGACCTGAAAAAAAAATTAAAAGTGGTATCTGACTGCCACCATTGTTACCTTTTCTGTTGTAAAGAAGCAACTTTATTAAGGTGGAAGTGTAAATAAATTAATAGAATTAAGATTTGTCATTAATGAAAAAATGAAGTGTTCGTTGGCTGTCAACGAGTAGCATTTGCGATCGCTACACAAAACAGCAATGTCCCCCAAAAGAACGGTCAGAGACGTAAGACAACCAGAGGATATAATATATAAGAAAGATGGGGCTTATGGTGGTAAAGGATAGATAGTTGAAACAGGAGAATGTCATTGTCAGTGGCGTAAGAAAAAACGTGTCGATTAAAAAAAGCTAAGGGTAAGCTTAGTTTTTTTTCCGTCTCTTTCAGCCGTCGACACTCAAGCCATCTCTTGTATGTTCTTCCACATCTTTACCAGTGAATTTGGCACCAGGGATATCATTTTCGGACAGAATTGGTAGGTTAAGCTCTTTAAACATCTCCTTCTTACACTATTCCCATTCATTTCCTATTGGGGACAAACAAGAGCTTGTCCCCCATCAGCTAACAGCAGAGCCACAGAAGCTAACCTCATTAATATTAATGAGCGGAAGTGACGTGTAGCGTGCGTTACCCCATTGCAATCATTTTCTGGGAGAAATTTAGCATTATCTGACAGAATTGCAGCGGTGCCAATAGTTTTGGCCAGCAGTGTATAAGTTCATTAATTCATGTATGTCATTTCCTCCCCCAGTCCCAGTTTGCACTAAAGCAGCTATAAACGCATGCGGTTATGTCAACGTCGACTTTCCTTGCTACGCTATTAGCATTCAACACATGCTTTAGTTCCCCATAGGGTCGACCTCATACTTTTTGCAACCAAAAGGTCCGTCAGTCCATTACAAACACAATCGATAATCACAAACGAATCCTCTACACTACCATGTTTTGATGTTGGTGCCGCTGATGGGATTTTTTTTTCCCAACTTGTTTCTGCGCTGTTAGCTTGAAGGATTCGATTGCATTCGCGCTCGGTCAGGGCCGGGCTGTTGCAAATTGTTTGTTTTCAGAATGACCCACCTGATCCCGAGAGACAGACACTGCCGACGACGCGCCTCCTCCTTCGTGGAGTGAATAATGAAGACATGTAGCTGTATATGAATGTCAATGCGAGTAGCGTTTTTCTACTGTATAGTTAATCAGTAAAAGAGTGATGTAGGTCGACCTGGAATCAACTAATGAGGCTTCTAGAAAACTACACTGGCTTACCAATTTGATCCTTTCATCTCTCAAATCTATTTAGTAATGTAAATTACAATGAAAAAGAATAGAAATATGGTTATTAGTTTTAAACAGCCCTCTACATTGGGATGTGACAAAATATCGAAATGGTGTTTTTATCGTGTTACTTTGTATCCCAAAAATAGGGTTGTTTCGATCATGTTTTATTTGCTCCTGATCCGATCCCGATCGTTTTAGTTTGAGTATCTGCCGATCCCGATATTTCATACCTGTTAAGTTGTAGAAATTGCAAATAGGGAGATTTCTGTTTGCTAACCCCGATGACGCGCGCGCGCGCGCGACAATCGCTAAGACAAAATGCAACCATTTTTTTTTCAAGTTCATTTTGGTCACAACACTTGTGTAAAAATTAACTACACTGTCAAAGAACCTCTTTTTGGTGGCATCAGAGATAGTCTTCAACTTGCTCCATGTATTGTCTGGCATCATGTGATACTGCTATGTTGCCTGTGTCATGCCAGTTCTCCTTGTTCCTGTAATCAACATCTAGGATACCCTCAGCTTTCCTGATCACATCCATTTGCACAAATTTGGACATCAGCTTCCTCAGCAGCCTCTTCATCTCATCAACCATCAATCCAATTAGGGTTTCGTCAGGCTAAATCAGCAAGATTAAAAACATTAATTACATCATTTAGAAAATTAATCATATTTGTTTTTAAAAGTATCTTTGTCATGGCAGTTTTTTAATTGAATTGTAACCAAGAATTGAAACTTTATATTTTTTGTTTCAGCACAGTAATAATGATATAATGTAATAAAGTGTATAGTATACACTTTAGCTTAATAGCGAATCTAAATGATTAAACTTCAAGTAAGTAACGATATGCTTTCTCACTTAAATTCATATATTGTGGGGGTAGGACCGCAGTGGTTTAATATTCCATGATGTTTGATCCACGAAAACACAGTAAAGCAGCGCCTTCTTCCTCATCGTTCTCCCATCATTAGCCCTAATGCTATTAGCATTAGGCTAGTTAGCTATCGCTGGCAGGTAAGACTTACGGCAATTACGTTGACGAACGTCGTTTTTCCCGAATACTGGAGGCCGACCAGGGTCAGCTCCATCTCTTCCTTCCAAAATAAAGACTTGAACCAGTCTAAAAGCCGGTTTATTAGTGCCAGCATCTTGGGAAGTCGGTGGTGCTTCGCCTCTTCCCTCCCTGTCAGATGATTGGTTGGGCTTTTCCAGCTCTGAAGGGGAGTGAGGGCAGGGAAGTCAGAGACGGCCAGGCTATTTGTTGTTGGTCACTTTCCGAATCGGGCCGAATAGTATCGTTACAAAACGGTGACAAAAAAAAACGTAAAAAAAAAAAAAAAAAAATGACATTTTTGGAAAATCGGGAGATTTGGCTTTCTAATCGTGAGGCGTGAGCATTGGGGTCAAAATCGGGAGTCTCCCGACCAAATCGTGAAACTTAACAGGTCTGATATTTCCCGTTCCGATTGCTTTTTTTTTTTTTTTTTTTTTTTGCTCCCGATTCAATTCCAATCAGTCCCGATAATTTTTCCCGATCATATACATTTTGGCAATGGATTAAGAAAAAAATGAATAAAACTCGGACGAATATATACATTCAACATACAGTACATAAGTACTGTATTTGTTTATTATGACAATAAATCCTCAAGATGGCATTTACATTATTAACATTCTTTCTGTGAGAGGGATCCACGGATAAAAAGACTTGTAATTCTTAAAAGATAAATGTGACTTTGTATATTGTGACTAAATATTGTCATATAGTGTATTTGTTGAGCTTTCAGTAAATGATACTGTAGCCATACCCAAATGCATGATGGGATGTGGAACCATGACTGTGCGTAGTGGTACCAATTGATATATCTTCTCTGCGTTGGGAAATAACATAGGATGTTAAGAAAAAGATCAATTACTACCTTTCTTCCCCACATTACGTCCCACGATATTTCTAATCGTAGGGAGAGGGATTGTAAGGCTTTAGCCAATTAAAAAAAGGCTCCAAAGGCTGCCAACATTCACTCTACTCATTTTACGCTGCCTTTTAGCTCTATATATAGGTAAAACGGCGCCATTACAGATTGAACGCAACAATGTGTGAGTGGGTCGTGCAGCGCATGTGTTAAGTGCGTTAAATATTTTAACATGATAAATTTTTTTTAAAATTCATCACCGCCGTTAACTGGATAAATTTGATAACCCTACCTTAAGCCTAAACTAAAGACTCTGGATGAGTGTAACATATTATGTCTGTAACGTTAAATACAGTTAGAAAACGATTTAATTAAAAAATATATATATATATTAAAAAAAGGCATGTCCGATATTTTTTTGCCGATTCCGATACTTTGAAAATGACGTGATCGGACTCGATCGATCGGGATGCCAATCGATCGGGCCATCTCTACCCAAAAGGTTTTCGATATGCTCCTGCCAAGAATCAAGATATCACTTTAAAAAATGTGTCAGCTTTAAAAAAAAAAAAGGAACCAACAAGTTGCTACCAAAATCTTCCACCATAATTGTGTCTTAGTTAACTCAATGGCTGCCATTGATGGCGCTCGACATCCAATCCGTTTAGACTGGGAGGGTCGAAAGCTACTTCGTGCGTCAAACTTGGTGCCCTCAGTCCATCACGATTTTTTTTCTATTAAAAAATAAATAAATACATATGAGGGAGGTGGGCCGGGCGGCTGGGCAGAAATTCCATGCAACGGTCCCACTGCCCCAAGTCGACCTCTCCTATTTTAATGCATACATTGCACAAGTGTAAGTGGGCAGCTTCAGCGGAATTGAGTGGACTCACTCAATGAAGCATTTAATAAAGCCAAGCATTTTTCTACTACTTTATTCTTGCTAGTCCTTCTCAAAAAATTTGCATATTGTGACAAAGTTCCTTATTTTCTGCAATGTACTGATAAACATTAGACGTTCATATATTTGAGGTTCATTACACACAACTTAAGTAGTTCAAGCCTTTTATTTTTTTAATATTGATGGATATGGCAAAAAAGTCATGAAAAACCAAACATTTCTATCTAAAAAAATTAGCATATTTCATCGGACCAATACAAAAAAGTGTTTTTTAATACAAAAAAAGTCAACCTTCAATTAATTATATCAGCTACGCACTCAATACTTGGTCGGGAATCCTTTTGCAGAAATGACTGCTTCAATGCGGCGTGGCATGGAGGCAATCAGCCTGTGGCACTGCTGAGGTGTTATGGAGGCCCAGGATGCTTCGATAGCAGCCTTAAGCTCATCCACAGTGTTGGGTCTGGTCTTCACAATATCCCACAGATTCTCTATGGGGTTCAGGTCAGGAAAGTTGGCAGGCCAATTGAGCACAGTAATGCCATGGTCAGTAAACCATTTACCAGTGGTTTTGACCCTGTGAGCAGCTGCCAGGTCATGCTGAAAAAATGAAATCTTCATCTCCATAAAGCTTTTCAGCAGATGGAAGCATGAAATGCTCGAAAATCTCTTGATTTATCAAGGACCCTGCCCTTGATAACACACAGTAGATCAACACCAGCAGCTGACATGGCACCCCAGACCATCACTGACTGTGGGTACTTGACATTGGACTTCAGGCATTTTGGCATTTCCCTCTCCCCAGTCTTCCTCCAAACTCTGGCACCTTGATTTCCGAATGACATGCAAAAATTGCTTTCATCTGAAAAAAGTACTTTGGACCACTGAGCAACAGTCCAGTGCTGCTTCTCTGTAGCCCAGGTCAGGCGCTTCTGCCACTGTTTCAGGTTCAAAAGTGGCTTGACCTGGGGAATGCGGCACCTGTAGCCCATTTCCAGCGCTGGATGTTTCTACTCCAGACTCAATCGGCCCTTCTCCACAATCATGGGAAATGTAGTTTCAGAACAACACTGAAGTGGTGCTTTGTAATCTGTTCGCTTATGTGAAAAAAACTAGATTTTCTCACGCCATTAAACGCCACTTCTACAGGCTCTATCGCTCCGCACAGCCTGCCGAGAGCCCCAAGCTGTGTTCGTACTGTTAGCTCCATGTCTTAATAAAAAAACG
Organism: Corythoichthys intestinalis; assembly: GCF_030265065.1. Classification (NCBI taxonomy): domain Eukaryota; kingdom Metazoa; phylum Chordata; class Actinopteri; order Syngnathiformes; family Syngnathidae; genus Corythoichthys; species Corythoichthys intestinalis. The sequence continues at coordinate 5,590,901 of NC_080411.1, forward strand.
AAGTTGTCAGCGCGTCGTGTGTTCGATACCTTTGTCAACAAAAAGCTCATAACAAGACACTATGCACGATCCGTTTAAGAGACGCTGGGACTGGAGAGCTGTGAGTAGTAGGAGGCAAAGGGGGTGAGATGAGCGAGAAGCAAAACTTTGCGATCGAATGTGGCAGCAGTCCGCTATTATTTTGTTTTCTTATTGTTGCCACAATAAAGTGGAGAAAGCCATCAACGACTCATCTCCTTCTTGCCACCCAACGTTTTTATATTATTATTTTATATGCACGAGAGCTGCCGGATCTGCCAAAATGAACATGAAGTCTGATTTTTTTTTTTTTTTTTAAACAATGTCATCAGTTAGACAAAAACATAAAATTATGTGCAAATGCCTGCATCTTCAAATCATGAAAATAATAACAGCCTATAGTTTACCAATCTTGTAATCTCGATGGGTCTTGTCTCCATTCCATGTCAGGTAGTCTAGGCGCACTGTTTGCATCCTGATTAGCGTCTGGCTAATACATGTTAGGTCCAACATAAAATTCCAACCTTCTCTTCTTCCTCCAACTCTCTTCCCTCGCGCTCGATCTATCGCTTATATCGCTGTTTGAATCATTGTTTGAAGGGCTTTGTATGGCGGCCGTATGGAGCGCTGCCATCGCTGTTCTCGGTGTGACGTATCACTTCCGAGTTCGTCCCCTTTCAGGCTCGAACTTCGGAAACGCGATTATTTTGCCAAATATACAACATATAAATTATTTTTTCATGCTTTATTTGTTGGACAATGTTTAATTACTTTAATTGTGACCCTATTTGATGTGTTATGAAATTACTTCACATTTGGTCTTTAAGCTTTTAAAAAGGAGTCGGTACAAGGAGTTAAAACTAACGCAAGGAGTTTGGCCCTTTGGCCATGGTGTAGGTGTTGCGCCAGCTTGGGTTGTTGGAATTGCGCTACCGTGATTCCGGCAATCTAGCTTAAAAGTCAAATTCCAACAGTATGAATAGCATTTCTTTATCACAAAATCTACTCGGTAAAAGTACAAACTAAAACTAAGCTTAGATTTACATTTTTCTCAAAAAGGTACTCAAGTAAACCGAGTCAATGTAACACGTTATTACCAACCTCTGGTAAATAGTCACTGAACAACATTTGTACGCTTGAATATTTAGCGGCTAAAATTTTCCATACCTTTCAGCACACTGTGGCGTGATAGAAAATGTGTGTGTCAACTTTTATGAGACGGCAGCGTCCGTGTCTGCGCTTAGCACTCATTACTGTAAAGTTAATTAAGAGTCCAGCAGTGGGAAAGGTGAACACCACCAGTGCGTACCCTCGGGGCAAAAATGGGATAGACTCCACAGGGGTGAACCAGTCAAGGCTGTCGGGCCACCACCGCTGCCAGCACGCTGTGACATCCATCATACAGGCAATCAAAATCAAATGAAGCCTGAGGGGCGCCGTGTGGCACCGACTTGCACACACACTCACAGTTCCGTATAAGGAACTGGGAAGAAGAAATGCACATTTTTGGAAATTGATGTCAAAATAATTTAATAAAATTAAATTTAATTAATAGTTATCAATTCATCAAGATTTTTTTTCTGTTTGTTGATGGGTTTTTTTGTAACTTCAGACAAAATATTCCATCTATCCATCATGTAATAGATTTATCTGAGTGTTGTTTTTGCAGCCCTTTTAATTTTTGTCTTCGTCTTTTGGACGACTATCCAAAAATAATAAGACCCAGTCATATTTTAGTCATTTCAAGATGTGTTAGTCTTCGTTTAGTTTTAGTCGACGAATACTCAATATGGTTTTGTCTAGTTTTGGTCCACTCCTACTCGGAAAGTTTTGTCTGTAAAATTTCAGATTTTCAAATGTAAATGGCCCCTCCCACAAGGGGTTGCTACAGCACACTACCGCTAGTGTGTAACGAGCTAAACAATGATTGACACATTTGCACCTTTGATCTGTAACTCCCTGTTACGAGTACCCCTGGTGGTCAGGGGCCGCAAGCGTAACATAAGACGGCAGGTGTGCAAGGAGGAGGCAGTGACAAATCAGAATTGCAAATAAAAAGTTTATTTAACAGAAACTAAGGCAATGGACACAGAGCACACAAACATTTACCCAACCCCCTGCACTATGCAGCAAACACCAAATAAAAGTTCCAAAAACCCCCAACTAAACCTAGAACCCAAAACAACCCCCAAACTAAAGCACTACTTTGACAGGCACCTAGTGGACCCCAAAATACATGGGTGGTGTTGCCGCTCTATCTAATGGACTAATACAGAGAGTTAGTACCTACGTGAGGTGAGAGACACGATGTACTGTATACCTGCAGGTGTCTAACTAAAGTCCTTACCTCTGTGCTCTGCGCCAACCTATAGGAAAAAAAGACAAAAGAGATCATTAATAAACAAGTGGCAGAAAGTAAACAAACAAAATCAAAGTCAAAACATAACAGGCTTCAACAAAGCAATACAACCAAATTGAGAGCTGCCACCGCCTCTCCTGAACCAAGCAAACAATTCAACTTATATAGTGGCAGGACAGACGATTGGGTGATTAACCCTTTAACACCTAAGCCTATAGACCCTACCCACGTGACGTCACAACTCCGCTCTCCTGAATGGTACCGCCCACTTGTCCGTCAAAACATAGTGTTAACCTGTTACGGCTACGTACATTTCTCCTATTTACGGCGTGTTTTTCTGCTCCTTAACATTAATAATCAAAATGGTGAAGGCGTGTGTGGCTGTTGGTTGCACTAACAGAGAAGATGGAAGGAGAGACCTGAAGTTTTACCGTATTCCGAGGGATCCAAAGAGAAGAGCGAAATGGACGGCTGCAATTTGACGTGAAAACTGGGCACCAAAAAATCACCACAGACTATGTAGTAGTCATTTTATATCCGGTAAGATGCATTTAAGATATACTTAGAGGGTTTTGGGCTGACAAATAACCACAATTAAGATCATTGCGAGGCTAATCGCCGACAACATACGACGTAGTACGACATAGTTTCAAATTCAAGATGTTTGTGACTTCCCTTTCTTCCACCATCGTTATTTTTTGAATAATATTTAGCTGGTACCAAGTGAAAGAAACTGGCCTCGTCTACGGGGCTGACAAATAACCACAATTAAGATCATTGCTAGGCTAATCGCCGACAACATACACGTATGTATGTAGTGAGAGTGCTATCGCTAAACCATATAAACTAGAGCTGAAACGAGTACTCGAGCAACTCGAGTAACTCGAGTTTAAAAACTGATCCGAGTAATTTTATTCACCTCGAGTAATCGTTTATTTTGACAGCTCTAAGCATCACATTTTGCTCGGACTACTTTTAATGCGGGACAACGCGCTGTCACGTGCGGAGAGGAAAAAGGGGGGAAAAAAAACTTACTGCAGCCGACAGCCGCCACAAACGACGCCGACGTTGCTAAATACTAGCCCGCACGATGCTACGTTGGTACAGGTAGCGTCTCATGCGTCTCATAGAGATCACATGTATGTTGAACTAGATGCTAAATGACAGACTCGGCCGCGTCTGGGCATCTTTAGTAAACAGCCGCCATCTTAAAGCAGTACAGCGCTAAGCGCTAATAAAGAGCGCTAAGCGCCAATAAATAAGATTAACGTTACTGTTCTGAAGTAACGTTAGCCCTGCGGAGGGCTAGGTTTCTATTAATTATGACCACTGTCGATGCTTGGCTAACGTGTCTTACATACAGGCTTTAACATAACATAGCATTGTGGAGTGATGAGGGTGTAAAATAAAAACTTAATCATGCTAATTATCAATTTTAGCTCAGTAGTCATTGCTGGATAAAACACCAAGTAGCACTGGTGCTAATGTGCTCCAATACAGCCTGTATCATACATTTATTTTGAACACGGCAAAAACTCAAAATCCTATCAGGACTTACAGTTTAGACTAACTTAAAACTTAACTAGAACTTAAAAATGGCTTGACACAAAGAGAAATTCAATTGAAACACGTGGGAAAAAATCCTACCTTTTAAGTGATGTGTGTTATCAAGCGTAACGGCATTTTTAGGTAAGATATATATATATATATATATATATATACTTTTTTTTTTTTTTAATAAGATATAAAAGTTTTTTGAGTGAAAGCAGTGAATTATTCTGTTTTTAAATTCTAGTTACATCTGAGATGCAATTGTTGGCTGTTTTCAACAATATACATCGAAAATAAAGACATTGACTGAAAATGGTTCAAGATTAGATGAAATGTCTTGTTTTCTCATGTATATTTATAATTGCTCTTCACCTAAAAATATATTTGTTTTATCCGATTACTCGATTAATCGATAGAATTTTCAGTCGATTACTCGATTACTAAAATATTCGATAGCTGCTGCCCTAATATAAACATTAAAAGCCTTAACTCCATTGACAAATGACATGAAATACATTAGACTTGACAGTGGATGTTAGCAATAACAAAAGATTTTGAATTGAAAATTTCGTAACTCACCTTTCCAAGCACAAGATAGATTCCTGCCGAATTTTCGTGGACGAGGACCTGTTTCACCCAACCAGCAACGAAGTATTTATAAGCCTCCAAGCTCTTAAAGTTTTTCAAACTTTCGTGAGAATAGGCTGATTTTGTGTGGACAAGATAATTGTAAATATCAGCGTAGCAGATGTCAGGCAGACAGGGCGAAGACAGTGGGTCGAAAAACATCGATTTGGGCATCAAATATGGATCTGGCGACTGTATAGAACAAAGCTTTTCCACATAACGCCTTTTATGCAACACATCCAGTGAGTTTACGGCATCAGAAAGCACCGGGTCTTCCATGAAATGCATTTTAAATTCCTCGATCAATTGAAAACAATGCTAATACAGAGACAAAATGACGGACAAGTGGGCGGAACCACACAGCGAGCACGTGGTTTTGTGACGTCGGTGGGTAGGGTCTATATTGGCCGAATTTGCATGCATTTGATGTTGCCTTTATATTTCAAAGAAAAAATTGTTTACAATGGCCAAGTTGGGTCCCTTTTTTCAGGACACCTTGAACTTCATGTCCAAACTTGTTTTCTTCACTGACCAATTTTAATCCACATTTTGGACCCAAAAAGACAAAAAAATCCCAAAATCTTTTTCCAAAATTTGTAATGTTGACGTCCCACTGACAACCAAACATGCTCGACCAACCGTTTTGAAGCTTGATCATATTTATTCGACTTGTTAGGATAAACATTCAATAGAAAAAAATAAGATTGAATAGTTTTATGTTTGACAATTCAACACAAACAGAGGTATGGTCATCGGCGTTTTTGGCCTTTACACATACTATGGTCAAAACAGGTTATATACAGTGCAAAATAGTGAGGAAAAAAATTATATATATCATCTAACACAAAAAGAATTGGAGGATATCTCTTTGTGAAGTTAGGTGTTGTACCCATCACCTTATCAAAAGTATATACCTACATCCAATCAAGGTTCTCGAACACACATCTACATAAAAATTGAAAAGATTATAGTAAAGAAAAAATATATAACATTGAAAAAAAGTATTTTAAAAAATATTGACAAGTAGTTCAGTTCAATTCAAAATTTGCAGGCATGCGACCCAATAAAGTTTTTTTTTTTTTTTTTTTTGCACTCAATAAAGCTTGAACAGGTCACGGAGCTGCGTCACACACAACGTCACACAGCCTACTCTTTCGCCGTTTGCGCGCTGCCGTCACTTCTACTCGCCGAGACGCCGACTCATACAAAGAAAAAGACGACAAATACGGCTCATCTTCCTCCTTGAGTTAGTGAAATAATGCATTAGCTTACGCTAAATGTAGTTTTATATTCATTCTGCGCGTTTCAAAGTCGCTCGCTCAAACCAACCGGCTGTTGCTTGCGTCACACGCCTCCCTTTCATTAGTTGGCGCCTCGTTCGGAAATTTATTAAAAATGATCATATTCGGTTCGTCCTTCTTGACATCAGAACGGCTCTTGGGATATGTTGTCTTATGTGCTGTTTTCGGTTTTGAAAAAGGACAAGAAATGATGGAAATATGGAGATAGATACATTGTCCATGCAGCGTTTGAATGCATATTTATGAGTGCAATAAAACTATAAAACTCCAATGACATTATCTCCCGTTTTTCTTGGTCGATTGACTTCAAATAAAAACTGGTGTGGACATCAACTTCCGCACTTTCAAATGAGACCAACCAGCGGCACGTGGGTGACGTAATTACAGCGTGACGAAGCTTCAAAGACGATACGCGTAAACGCGTCGCTGCCGACACGTTCGGTGTTAAAGGGTTAACTAACGAGGAAGTGGTTCCAGCTGTGGAGGCCTTCTGTGATCACACAGGTGGAGACTACTGAACAAAAGGAAAAATGCAGGTGAAAACCAACATAAACCAGTATTAGGTGAAAGGAAAAACATACATACCTGAACAAAAGGAAAAATTACTCCCCATCCGTAACACTCCCTACTTGCAGCTTGTCCTAAAAGTTCTCTAAAAGGTCTTCAGCTAGTCCAAAATGCAGCAGCAAGACTTTTAACAGGAACCAATAGAAGAGAGCACATCACCCCAGTGCTCCAGGCCCTTCACTTGCTTCCAGTCGAGTTTAGAATTAAATTTAAAATCCTCCTCCCTAAATAAACCCGACTTTGGTACTCCGCCCAGGTCAGGCCCGTGAATAAAAACTCACCATTTTGATAACCTAAGATCTCATATGTCTCATGAAGACTCTCACCAATTTTGAGGAGGATCCAACTAACTGCCTCGGCGCAATGGTCTCAAACGTGCACCCTGGTTTTCGACAAAAATGACATGTTTTTCAATATTCAATCCAAAATACCCGATTTCCTGTTGGGTGCAAGAGACTTTTTGAAGCATTATGGCCCAAGGTATCGACTCCCCAAATTTCATCGCTCTACGTTGAAAAAACCTAAATGGAGAGGCCTTTTTTAAAAATTCCAAGGGGCGTCACTGAGCCATTTTTTGACATTTTTTTCACAACGTTGCCAAATTATCGAAATGTTCGCGAATCAGCATGAGTTTGGTGCTCGGGCCCTAATAAATTACCTTCATTTTATGGCTGGGTTGAAACAAAAGCGGTTGCGCGACGCCTATTAATGGGGTTTTCCAGGGTAAAACGGACAAATTAAAAAAAGTTTGGGGGCTTAATGCACCATGAATTTGCTATGGCAGCATATAGACCTATTGTTCTTTCAAACACAACAGTTGTTTCGGCTTGAAATACAGCAGTTTCCTGCAAAGCCTGAGTTATACTCCCGGATTGCGGTGACGGCGCATCGACTACGCCGTCATTCGACATTCGATAGTTCTGCGGTAAGGGAACGCGTTGCTCTGTAATTCACTGCCAAGCCACTAGAGGGTTGTGGCGTTACGTTTGTACGGTTTTGGGGCATGCTTGCTGACTTCCGCTAGTCGGAGAAAAAATAAACAATCCAAGATGGAACTCTTGAAAGTAAATATTCTGCTCATCAACACTGAATAAATATTGAACATACAAATGTTGTGGGGCGTTTCGAGGCGGTCTGGCCGACTTTTGATGCCGCACAGAGAGTTTTAGACTCGGGTGGAGAGAGCTAGCTGTGGCGGCTAGCTTCAAACTAGCGTCAAGCACTGCGTTCAAGGTCTGCAAAGCCCTCCAGCCCGATTTGTTTGCCGTGTCCTACAACCAGCCAGTGGGAAGCCATAGCAGATTTCTGGCGTCTATGGAACTTCCCAAACTGCGTTGGGAGCCTTGATTTTAACGTTATCATAAAATCACCGAGGCACTCTCAATCAGTGATGATGTATCGTGTGTGAACTGTCTGTTGTTGAAAATTAAAGATCAAAACAACTGTTTTGACACCAAATCTGTGCTTTATTCTTCATATACTTGAAGTGTGACACCTAAATAAGCCACAGACTCACAGCAAACATATGTACACAATAAATGATGAAGTGCACCAACCAAAAATACGACATAAAATGATAAAAAAGTTGGCAGTTTTTGGCCGACTGGGTCACCGCTTCGTGTGGCCACTCGATTCCGAACACACACGTCTCGGTGGTTCTTTTTTTTTTTTTTTTTTTTTTTTTTTTTCCTCAATCGCCGACCTTGCCATTTGGTAATCACAATAATGTCTTGACGAGACCTGCTCTTCGATGATACTCCCGTCGGCTTGGTCCATTTTTGCGTGTAGAAAATAATGTTTGATTCTATTCTACAATGGCGGTGATTTCGCGCTAAACCGGAAACAACAGTCTGAGCGGACCAGTCACCGTCCGTTTCTGCCATGTCATACGCGTCTATACGACGCGAAGGTTAGAACATTCGAGAGGCGCGCGTCAGGCTACGGCGAAGGGTCGTAAAACACAGACAAGACTGAAAAAGCAGTTTCTGCTCTTGCACTCCTCTTTAAAAGAAACTACTGTATTTGAAGCCAAAACAACTGTTGTGTTTGATAGAACAACATGTCTATATGCTGCCATAGCAGATTCATGGCGCACGAAGCCCCCGAACTATTTTTAATTTGTCCGTTTTACCCTGAAAACCCCCGTTTACAGACGTCGCGCAACCACTTTTGTTTCAACCCAGCCGTAAAACGAAGGTAATTAATTATATTTATTATTCAAAATGTCTGTCGCTTTTAGCTTAGAATTATTAATTGATGTCTCATATTTCCTTTAAAAAAAAAAAAAAAGACTTTAAAAAATTATTCACTCGCATATTTTAAACTTTTAAACAAATTATGTCACAAAGAAAAAAATGGCGTCTGTAAAAAAGTCATGGATATCTATCTCATAACTATCGGTTAATTGTATTTTTTTTGTTACTGTCGCATTTTCTCTGATATTTTAGATGATAAATAATCGACCCAAACAAAAAAATTGAAAAAAAAGTTTAAAAGGGTAAATATATGAAAAAGAAACTCTCGACCACTCCATCGCGGCCCCTGTTAAATTACCATGTTTCACCCATAAAATCCCCCAAAAATCCAGCTGTGGCCATTCACAGCTGTGTCTTGACACTCAGTGATACATGCTACATGGAGTTTTTGGATCAAAACAAAGTAAGCACTCGATAATATCTCGTTAAAGTTATGGCGTCTGTAATTCTGCTCTCGCCCCCGGATGGGGTTTTGCTGTTTAAAAAACTTTAAAAAACTTTAAAAAAAAAAAAAACCTCCTGTTCAAAAATTTTATTCCCCCAGAAAATTGAGATTTTAAGCTTTCCAATGATGTATCACACATGCAAATCAGACAATTTTGAAAGTTGGCTAAATTGGGGGTCTCAGAGCAGAATTTCAAGTCACCTAAGTGTTTTCCGCCATATACATAATTTTCTGCCACACATTGCAGGTCCATTAAAAAAAAAGGCCCATACCAGTGGCGCCCCCAGGGGGTGGCCAGGGGTGGCCACGGCCACCCCTTTAAATTGGTTGGCCACCCCACTGGCCACCCTGCTTACCAGTATATCGTTAGATTGTTGTAGCATCAGTTATGCATTTAATCCCAAATGAATGCATTTATTTTGTTTAGTTAAATGTCGGGCTGTCAAATTTATCGCTTTAACGGGCGGTAATTAATTTTTAAAAATGAATCACGTGAAAATATTTATCGCAATTAACGCATTCACGGTACGACTCATTCACGCATTGCCGCAAACAGCCTGAAATGGCGCCGTTTTATTTGTATACAGAGATAAGAGGCAGTGTCAAGTGAGTGGAGTAGATATAAGCATTCATTGAGACCGTGCTTTTAATTGGCAAAAGCGTCGTCATCTCTCCCACAGCAACTATAAATATTGTGGGAAGCGACGTGGGGAAGAATGACAGGAGTTGATCTTTTTCTTAATACCCTGTTGTGTACCCAACGCAGAGAAGATATAGCATTTGCAGCCACCACACACAGTCATGGTTGCACCACTTCCCATCATGCATTTGGGCAGAACAGTTAAGTCGCTACAGTATCATTTACTGAAAGCTCAACAAATACACTAGATGGCAATATTTAGTCACAATATACAAACTCACATTTTTATAAGTCTTTCTATCCGTGGATCCCTTTCACAGAAAGAATGTTAATAATGTTAATGCCATCTTGTGGATTTATTGTTATAATAAACAAATACAGTACATATGTACAGTATGTTGAATGTATATATCCGTCTTGTCTTATCTTTCCTTTCCAACAATAATTTACAGAAAAATATGGCAATTTTAGAGATGACTTGAATTGCGATTAATTACGATTAATTTTTAATCTGTGATTAACTCGATTAAAAATTTAAATCGTTTGACAGGCCAAGTTAAATGTACACCTTATGCTTAATATACTGTATACATAACACAATAAAACAGAATTGTTGTAGAACTCAAAATGTTGACTGGACAGTTATGGACTATGCACATTAAATCATTAGTAACGTCAAATATTACACAATACACCAAAGTATATCAGTAGCCGTGTCCTTAAGTCTTTCTGATAGTTTTCCCCTGACCTTTTTACTGCAATAATATAATGAAAACCCGAAATTTTGGCTTTTAGTTTTGGCCACCCCAAGATTTTAAGTGGCCCCATCTGGCCACCCCTATGAAAAATTTCTGGAGGCGCCACTGGCCCATACACCAGTGCATGGCGCAATCAAGGTCGGGGACCACTGTCGTAGAACGTTATTTCAATGTCACTTTCGGGTGTCATTGGTATTTGCAATTGTGATTCAACATTGTTTAATGTTGAAAATTTCAATGTCAACCATACTGATGATTTGGATGGGAAATCTGCGTTTATTCAATGCCGTGTGCTATCTGGGTATCTGTATGTATTTGGATATTAGCGTGGGTTTGAAAATGAGTCCATGATGTCTCTCAATCGCTTTACTCTATGCGCGTGTGTGTGTGTGAGAGATAGAGCTAGAGAGAGAGAAGAGAGCGAGATTGGGAGAGTTGCATTCAGTAGTGTAGTGGCTGTTGTGTGAGGAGAAGAGAAGGGAAGGGGGTCACCCAGGAATCCCTGGAAACGTCTCAAGATGCTTCATCCTCCTTAGTTGGCACGCGTGCAGCGCAACCACCACAATGTGATCTCCCTTTTTCCTCCCCTCATTGCGCGCGTCGTCGTGTTTTCGCAGACATCTGCCGAGGCTGCCGTGTTGCGCCACTCCAGTCTGTCGTCCAACTCTCCGCTGGAGAAATCATGCAGGAGGAGCGCTGAAGTTGCGCGGGGAGAAAAGGAGGATTTTCGGTCCACTCGGGGGCGGCGGGGGGAGAAGAGCCAGGAACTCAGCCCGGCGGAGCCGCATGACCATCTCGGCCCAGCGCTCGGCTTGCTCTCCTCCACGCAGAGATGCCAGTGCGCGCCGTCACCACCAGGTTCATGTACAAGGGGCTGTGCACCATCCCGGATGTCCTTACCTACCGGACCCCTGTAAATCTGCCTGAGGATGAGCTGGAGGGTGAGTCGCAAATTTGCATTTAGAGTACAATGTATAGATACTTGCGTACTGGCAAAAGCACGACTTTTGATTCAACTTAAGTACTTGGTCAAAGTAAAAAAAATCATAACTTCCCTGAAATATGACTAAAAAACATACATTTCAATCCATTTAATGTATTCAATTAAGTTGATGCTACTTAAATGTATTTTAAACTCATTGGCTGCCATTAACGGCAATAAACGTCTAATCCATTTTGACTGGAACAGGTTACATACCATAGGTTTATTGAAAAATTGAAAAGACTACCCTATTAGATACATGGATTCATTGTAATTTTTTGGGTATATTCATCCATCATCATCTTGGTGACAATAACACACGGAGATTAAGGTGGGCCGGAAAGGCATAGCCTCCCCTGGTGGCCGAAAATGTCATTGCATGTAATTGACTTTCCAATATATGAATTTAAAATTAAGACTTTGCCGGTAAAATGTTGTCTATAAAAGTTGCAAAGCAATAAAAACAACAAAAACGAATGAAACTAGAAACTGCAATTTCTGGAGAAATTACTTCTGGTCTTTGCCGTGTGGAGATACAGATCTTACCTCCGCCCAGGGCTATCAATAGAATGGACAAACATGCCAGTCAATGGCATTAAACAAAGTAAATGCCATTAGAATTCAATTCAATTCAATTTTAATTTTGCTTCCATCATGGGACGACTGTGGATTAATCCACTTCGTGTAAATTGGCTAGAAGTTCGGCAGCTGTCAGACGGTTCTTCACAACTACAAGTCATACTGGACAAGAATGAAGAGGTTTTCCGTGAGGAATTGGGCAGCATGAAGGACATTACAGTGAAATTGCACATTAAACCAGGAAGCAAACCTGTGTTTATGAAGGCAAGGACAGTGCCGTATGCTATTCGTGACAAAGTCGAGGCTGACCTGGATGCGTTGGTCAAAAGTGGGGTTTTGGAACCAGTCACCACCAGCGAATGGGCGACACCAATTGTGCCGGTTCCGAAAAAGAATGGCGGAATTCGCACATGTGGCAATTTTAAAGTGACTTTGAATCCGGTGCTTTGTGTGGAGCAATACCCACTTCCATTGATCGATGATTTGTTTGCAGGTCTGAGCGGTGGTCAAAAATTCAGCAAAATTGAGAAATGAATGGGAAATTTGGACGTCTATGGCCGTCAATGGCAGCACCGTTCAAAAGCATCAATGGAATCGGAGAAGTTGGGGGGACACGTCCTATTGATATCTGGTCATTTCCTGTTGATTTGGGGAATTTTTTGTTTTTCCCATTGAAAATGAATAGGAAAAACTTTGGACGTCCATGGCCGTCAATGGCATTGAGTTACACAGGCGTTGATAGAATTCAAGTTTATTAGCATCAATAGATTTGACATACATGGCCGTCAATGGCAACAATGCAATGCAGATTCTATTGGAAATCCAACTGAAAGGGAATGGGACATTTCCCATTAAAAATGAATGGGAAAGTTTTGGGCAAATTCCCGGGGAACCGTAATTTTTTTTCCAAATTCTGTATACAATCTTTATGCCCCCCACCGTCCCGGAATTTTTTATGTCCAAATTATGTGATTTGGTCAAAAATTGTAGGACACGTAGCGTTTTGAAATTTTTTTTAGAAATCGGAAAATCGGCGTTTACATGAAAACGGAAAAATTTTCGGGGCCGTTTGACAAAATGCGACAGTCACACGAAAATTCCGGACGTGTCGGTACCTGAACGGTGCCGATCGGTGCAGCGGTACGGGCTGTGCGGCGTGCCGAAAAAACGCGGAGAATAAGTTGATTAATAAATAAATAATAAAGTCGCAGAACATTCTTCCAAAACGTTTTTGGCTTTCTCAGGTAGTACGGGTTAACACTGTTGTACCATCGGACTACAGGACACCTTGAACTTGTTTGGATGTTAGTCAAGGTTCTTTCCACATCTAGGGAGGTTAGCCACAGTGCCATGGGCTTTACAATTATTGATGACACTGCACACGGTAAACACAGGAACATTCAGGTCTTTGGAGATGGACTTGTAGTATTGAGATTGCCCATGCTTCCTCACAATTTTGCTTCTCAAGTCCTCAGACAGTTCTTTTTTCCCCCTCCATGCTCAATGTGGTACACACAAGGACACAGGACAGAGGTTGAGTCAACGTTAATCAATTTTAACTGGCTGCAAGTGTGATTTAGTTTTTGCCACCACCTGTTATGTGCCAAAGGTCAGTAACAGATGCTGTTAATTACACAAATTAGAGAAACATCACGATTTGTCAAAGTGTGCCAATACTTTTATCCGGCCCATTTTTGGAGTTTTGTGTAAAATGATAATGATTAATTTTTTTATAAATTTAATTTATTTTGTGATTTTTCATTGCAAGCAAAATAAATGAAGATAATTCTACCAAAGCATTTGTAATTGCAATCATTTTCCGGGAGAAATAGAGCAGCATCTGACAGAATTGCAGGGGTGCCAATACTTTTGGCCAGCAGTGTAAGTCGATGCCATTGACAGCCATGTACATCCAAATTTCCCGTTCATTTTCAATGGCAGAAAAACCTGTGTGGTTGTGATTTTAACCAAAAACCTACCATTACAGACTATGCTGTCCTCACTCCGAAGCGTCTACTTTTCCCGAAGCTAGACAGCTAGTGAACGACGCCTTAATAATCAGACTTCTTCCTTTTTTATCCGATTTATTAATAGAATGGCCTCAAACCATTGTCCTCTTTAGACCGTCGTAAAACTACAAAAAAAAGTACGCGAGCAACTGCATTAGCAACAAAGTTAGCTTAGCACGCTAGACAAGTTCACTAAACATAAACAAAAAGCGTCTCATACAAAAAGTATAACATTTCCCGTTTTTACAGATTATATACATTATTTTCCCATTCATACTTACGGACAAATCTTGTCCAAGGATCATATAAGCACAACATTACAACGCTGGCATCAGCCTGACACGTCGTGCAGCCATATTGAATTGGCAAGAAAACAAAAAAAACATGTCGCAAAGTGACCACAAGAGTTCGCTGTTGGACAGCACAAAAAACCCTTCTGCAAAACTTACCAAAAGGCAGAATACAGACCATTGACATTAAACTGACGCACAAATAAGTCAATGCCATTGACAGTCTAGCAACCGGACTTGTACCCGAAATGTCCCCAAATCAACTGGAAGTGGCATGATAGATCTGTATCTACCACAGCAAAGCCCCATCGTAATTTCTCCAGAAATGGCAGTTTCTAGTTTTCCATGTATTATTATAAATTTTCCTGGCTGGAATATTCAGTTAAAAAGGAGGCCGTCTCCTGTTTTGCCTGCCACCATTTTTAAACTCACCACTGTGAGGATTCGTTTCGCAAGGGAGTGAGTGACTGGAAAAACTTTACTAAATTGGATATCTGAGCGGAACGCAAACATCGGCGTCTAGTTCTCCACAGAAAAACGCTCGCACTCACACACGCACGCACGCACGCACGCACACCTACACACACACTGCTGGGATGCCGTATTTATGAGCATGAGCTATTAACCAAGCATATATCTTGAAAGTTAATTTTATTGCTGACACTGTTTCGGGGTCATCAACATGTTTTGCCACCCCCTGCCACATAAGTCAAACTCTGCCTATGCTGTCAATGAACATGTTTCAGTGCAATTGAAAACATTAGAAATACAGTGGGGCAAATAAGTATTGAGTCAACCACTAATTGTGCAAGTTCGCCCACTTGAAAATATTAGAGAGGCCTGTAATTGTCAACATGGGTAAACCTCAACCATGAGAGACAGAATGTGGGGAAAAAACAGAGAATCACATCGTTTGATTTTTAAAGAATTTATTTGCAAATCATGGTGGAAAATAAGTATTTGGTCAATACCAAAAGTTCATCTCAATACTTTGTTATGTACCCTTTGTTGGCAATAACGGAGGCCAAACGTTTTCTGTAACTCTTCACAAGCTTTTCACACACTGTTGCTGGTATTTTGGCCCATTCCTCCATGCAGATCTCCTCTAGGGCTGTCATTGGGCAACACGGACTTTCAACTCCCTCCACAGATTTTCTATTGGCTTGAGATCTGGAGACTGGCTAGGCCACTCCAGGACCTTGAAATGCTTCTTACGAAGCAACTCCTATGTTGCCCTGGCTGTGTGTTTGGGACCATTGTGATGCTGAAAGACCCAGCCACGTCTCATCTTCAATGCCCTTGTTGATGGTAGGAGATTTTCACTCAAAATCCCTCAATACATGGCCCCATTCATTCTTTCCTTTACACAGATCAGTCGTCCTGGTCCCTTTGCGGAAAAACAGCCCCAAAGCATGATGTTTCCACCCCCATGCTTCACAGTGGGTATGGTGTTCTTCGGATGCAATTCAGTATTTTCTCCTTCAAACACGAGAACCTGTTTTTCTACCAAAAAGTTCTATTTTGGTTTCATCTGACCATAACACATTCTCCCAGTCCTCTTCTGGATCATCCAAATGCTCTCTAGCGAACCGCAAACGGGCCTGGACGTGTACTCTCTTCAGCAGGGGGACACATATGGCAGTGCAGGATTTGAGTCCCTGGCAGTGGATTGTGTTACTGATAATAGCCTTTGTTACTGTGGTCCCAGCTCTCTGTAGGTCATTCACTAAGTCCCCCCGTGTGATTCTAGGATTTTTGCTAACCGTTCTTGTTATCATTTTGACGCCACGGGTTGAGATCTTGCATGGAGCCCCAGATCAAGGGAGATTATCAGTGGTCTTGTATGACTTCCATTTTTTAATAAATGCTCCCACAGTTGATTTCTTTACACCAAGCGTTTTACCTATTGCAGATTCAGTCTTCCGAGCCTGGTGCAGGTCTACAATTTTGTCTCTGGTGTCCTTCGACAGCTCTTTGGTCTTGGCCATCGTGGAGTTTGGAGTGTGACTGACTGAGTTTGTGGACAGGTGTCTTTTATACCGATAGAGTTAAAACAGGTGCCATTAATGCAGGTAACGAGTGGAGCCTCGTTAGACCTTGTTAGACGAAGTTAGACCTCTTTGACAGCCAGAAATCTTGCTTGTTTGTAGGTGACCAAATACTTATTTTCCACTCTAATTTGGAAATAAATTCTTTAAAAATCAAACAATGTGAATTTTCTGTTTTTTTCCACATTCTGTCTCTCATGGTTGAGGTTTACCCATGTTAACAATTACAGGCCTCTCTAATCTTTTCAAGTAGGAGAACTTGCACATTTGGTGGTTGACTAAATACTTATTTGCCCCACTGTAACTAGCAATTAATGAAACAACTGGAACAGTAACTGAAGATATAATTAGCACAGAACATGAATTTTGATTAGTTACATCTTTAGCACTGCAATGCATGCTAGGAGGCATGTTGGACAACAACAGTGTTGACAGCAGGTGGCAGCAGAGGTTGACTGTCTCCCCCAGGGGAGCAGTAATGGTCAAATGAAGCTTCTTGAAGCAATGATAGCTTTGCAGCCAAGTGGATAAAAGCTTCATGGTGGTTCATTTGGTGTTATGACAGACACTTATAATTAGGGTTGTTCCGATCATGTTTTTTTGCTCCCGATCCGATCCCGATTGTTTTGGTTTGAGTATCTGCCGATCCAGATATTTCCCAATCCGATTGCTTTTTTTTTCAATTCCAATCATTCCCGATAATTTTTCCCGATCATATACATTTTGGCAATGCATTAAGAAAAAAATGAATAAAACTCGGACGAATATATACATTCAACATACAGTACATAAGTACTGTATTTGTTTATTATGACAATAAATCCTCAAGATGGCATTTACATTATTAACATTCTTTCTGTGAGAGGGATCCACGGATAGAAAGACTTGTAATTCTTAAAGGATAAATGTGACTTTGTATATTGTGACTAAATATTGCCATCTAGTGTATTTGTTGAGCTTTCAGTAAATGATACTGCAGCAATTTAACTGTTCTGCCCAAATGCATGATGGGATGTGCAACCATGACTGTGCGCAGGGGCACCAATTGATGTATCTTCTCTGCGTTGGGAAAGAAAATAGGGTGTTAAGAAAATGATCAACTACTACCTTTCTTACCCACATTGCCTCCCATGATATTTAAATTGCTGCGAGAGGGATTGTAAGGCCTTAACCAAATAAAAAAAGGCTCCAAAGGCTATCAAAATTCCCTCGACGCATTATACGCTGCCTTTTAGCTCTATATATAGGTAAAACGGCGCCTTTATAGATTGAACGCGACAATGCGTGAGTAGGTCGTGCAGCGCATGCGTTAATTATTTAATGTGATTAATTTAAAAAAATTAATTACCGCCGTTGACGCAATAAATTTGATAGCCCTACTTTAAGCCAAAACTACTCTGGATGAGTGTAAGACAGTTTGTCTGTAACGTTAAATACAATTAGAAAATGATTTAAATAAAATATATATATATATACATATTAAAAAAAGGCATGTACGATATGTTTTGCCGATTCCGATACTTTGAAAATGACGTGATCGGAGCTGCGGCTTATGGTCCAGTGCGGCTTATCTATGAACAAATGCCATTTTCGTGTCAAATTTTGTGGGTGGCGGCTTATAGTCAGGTGCACCTTATAGTGTGAAAATTGCGGTATATCCATCTTCTGTGCTTAGGTGGTTTTGGCTAAGCAAAGCAAATGAACGTGTCTAAGATGCTAGTCACATGATCTGTTCGAAAAATGATTTTTGACCCATTGTTAAAAAAAAAAGTTTTAATTTCATTCGTTTTTGTTGTTTTATTGCTTTACAACTTTTATAGACAACATTTGACCAGCAAAATCTTAATTCAAGAAAGTCAGTTACATGCAGTGACATATTCAGCCACCGGGGAGAGGGGGTATGCAATCCACTATGAAGGGCTGGCTGAATAATCGTGTTTCAGTTCCATTGACGGCGTCCAAATTCCTGGATTAATCACAAAATTATTCTGTAGATTCATTTATTACTAAGCGGGCACACTTTTGTAAGATTGCATTTCTGAAGGGGGCTTGGTTGACATTCTCGATTTTAAATGTGCAATTCTGTAATCCTTCCATCAATCATGTCATCCTTTTCCAGTCATATATTTAACAGGCATCGTATGTAGTAAATATGTAATATGTATGTATGGCACGGCGCCTTAGGCTGCGAAGTGATGCATGCCAATGCTAGTACGGGCGCTTATAGAGTCGATGGCGGTGGCGAGTGACATTTAGCGCCTTTCCCGCTTCGTGTTAATGCGTCGCAATGATAGGTCGCCGCACGTTACCTTGCAGCGCCGGGGGTCTGAGGGAGCAGGCGAGGGAACGGATATGTTTTGAGGCATCATAATAAAATAAAAACCGTGCGTATCATCCGTGGCAGATGAGGGCCATTAATAAGATGGACGGCTGATTAAATCCTCTGTGCTTCACTTTTTGTTTCTTTGAGGACAGTGGCTAAGATTTGTACCTCAACAATCCTTCAGTAGACGGAGAATGTGCAGACGGAGGAGATTTTGGGAAAGAAGCCAAAAGACAAACGTCAGGAGAAAAAAAAAGTGACCTGAAATCTGATTCTGAGCGTTTGATGTGAAAAGCTTTTTGCGTTTCTTCTTCTGGTGTGGAGCTCGGCGTCTTTGACGTTGACGTCTGCCGCGGTAACAATTGCAACATCGAGTTCGCATTGTTAGTGACTGACAAGAAAATCTTGTCAGGCCATAATAATGATTATTAACACGGGTGTATTCGCTGAGAAATGCAACTTCAAATCAAAATGGCTGTATTTTTTGGTACGTCTTATCATAGACATCCAATTTCATGTTAACAGGTGAATGGATCTGATTTTTTTTTTCTCCGACAAAAAAGTTGCAGGGATTTAAATCAGTGAATTTGCCCAAAAGATGCTTTTATAGGGAACAACGAGTAAAACTAGAAACTGCAATTTCTGGAGAAATTACTCTGGGTCTTTGCTGTGTGGAGATACAGATCTTAGCCACGCCCAGGTTGGTTTGGGGACATTTCGGGGACAATATCAGTTCACTTCCTGTTGATTTGGGGACATTTAGGGGTCGTGTCCTGGTCATATCAGGTCATTTGGGAACATTTAGGGGGCGTGGCCTAATCATAACAGGTCATTTGGGGAGTGTTGGGGGCGTGGCCTGGTCATATAAGGTCATTTGGGGACATTTGGTGGGCGTGGCCTGGTCATATCAGGTCATTTGGGGACTCTTGGGGGCGTGGCCTGGTCATATCAGGTCATTTGGGGAAATGTTGGGGGCGTGGCCTGATCATAACAGGTCATTTGGGAACATTTGGGGGATTGTATCAGGTCATTTGGGCTCATGTGTGAGGCGTGGCCTAGTCATATCAGGTCATTTGGGGAAATGTTGGGGGCGTGGCCTGATCATATCAGGTCATTTGGGAACATCTGGGGGATTGTATCAGGTCATTTGGGCACATGTGTGAGGCGTGGCCTAGTCATATCAGGTCATTTGGGGAAATGTTGGGGGCGTGGCCTGATCATAACAGGTCATTTGGGACACGTCCTATTGATATCTGGTCATTTCCTGTTGATTTGAGGACATTTGTTTTTTTGCCATTGAAAATGAATGGGAAATTTGGATGTCCATGGCCGTCAATGGCATCGACTTACATATGCGTCAATGGAATCCAAGTACATTTGCATCTATAGAATCAACATACATGGCCGTCAACGGCATTAAACAAAGTAAATGCCATTGAAAATGAATATGAAATTTGGACAACCATGGCCGTCAATGGCAGAAACCGTCATAAGCATCAATGGAATCATGGAAGTTTGGGGGACATGTCCTATTGATATCTGGTCATTTCCTGTTGATTTGGGGACATTGTTTTTTTTTCCCATTGAAAATGAATGGGAAAAATTTTGGACGTACATGGCCGTCAGTGCCATCAAGTTACATAGGTATCAGTGGAATCCAAGTACATTAGCATCAACAGATTCAACATGCATGGCCGTCAATGACACCAATGCAATGCATATTCGATTGGAAATCCCATTGGAAGTGAATTGGAAATTTTCCCATTACAAATGAATGGAAAAGTTTTGGGCAAATTAACAGATTTTTTTCCGAATTCTGTATACAACGTTTATGCCCCTCACCGTCCTGAAATTTTTTATGTCCAAATTATGTGATTTGGTCAAAAATTGTAGGACTAGATACATTTTGAAAATTTGTTGGGTTGTTTTTTGTTTGTTTTTTTCGAAAAATCGGCGTTTATGGGCAAACAGAACATTTTTCAGAGTTGTTCAAAAATTTCCCTGCGTCACGTGAAAATTCCGTTGCTGATCGGTCAAACGGTTCGGGCTGTGCGGCGCGCTGAAGAAATCCCATTAAAAAAAATAATAAAAACAGAATAACACTATCTGCGTCTTTTTTCAAAGACCCAGATAATGACATGTTGGTTTCTGCATGAGTGGTTCTTAACCTAGGGTCGATCGAACCCCAGGGGATTCGGTGAGTAAGTCGAAGTGGTTCAATGAAGGTTGAAGTCCCCCAGCACGTCAGCATCAGGTTGCTACTAAAATCTTCCATTAGAACAGTGCAATGGCATAGGTTTGATCTCAATATTGGAAAGGACGATATAACAGCATAAGCTGCATGTACACTTTTTGCTGGAGACAGAACATGAAAAAGACCGAAAAGATTAGGTGAACGGCGATCATGGCTACATTTCTCACCAATAAGCACCTAATTAATTGATAGGCTAAATGATTAATGCAAAATAAATCTGTATTAACTTGTACTAACTTTCACATTGCAAATTTTACACTATAACGTTTTAATCTGATAATTTTCCTTAAATCTAGTCGAATAATTTTTTTCATCTTGTCTTGAGTTTTAAAGACTAGTTAACAGATAAATGCATCAGATTCTTCCACTTACTTTAGTAAATATTACCATGTGTTTTATTAGGCCCATACATCTAATAGTCGGTCATTTTTCAACTAAATCAAGAAAAAAAGTGTTTTCAAATAATGTTTTGAACAAATCTATTCTTGAATTAAGAACAGTTCTGACACACAAGATCTTTGAAGATTAAATATAGAAACTTTTTGTTTCAAATAAGTCTGTTATTTTCAGCTAGCAATTTTTATTTCAAGAAATTTGAATAAAATTTACTTGAAGCACTAGCAGATAATTTCACTTATTTCTACAACATTATTTCTACAGGAATAAGGGTGTTTGGGATTATTGTCTGTTTGTGGATTGGACAGGAGGATTCGGGAGTTACTGTTGTCAGGGCAACGAGAGTTGTGGATTTTGCCACCTGAGGGTCAGAGGGGCTCTTGGAGTCTTATCAGTTGGATATTGGGCGTTCTCCGGTGTTCCTTGTGTTGGGACAGACCGTCGCGCCATTTGTTCTGGACTGTCCGGGAGAACTGATCGCGAGAGTTGGTGCATCAATTAGGACTGCAGCTATCGAATATTTTAGTAATCGAGTATTCGACTGAAAATTCTATCGATTAATCGAGTAATCGGATGAAACATTTTTTAGGTAATGAGCAATTATAAATATACATGAGAAAATAAGACATTTCACCTAAGATTGAATCATTTTCATACAATCAGTCTTTATTTTCGATGTACATTGTTGAAAACAGCCAACAATTGCGTCTCGGACGTGACTAGGAAAAAAAAAAACCTAATTCATGGCTTACACTCAAAAAGTTTCCAGATCTTATTAAAAGAAAAAAATCGTATTTCTTATAGTTTATATTTCTTTCTTATATATTACGTGTTTTCTCCACGTGTTTCAATTGAATTTCCATTTGTGTCAAGCTATTTTTAAGTTCTAGTTAAGTTTTCAGTTCGTCTAAATTGTAAGTCCTGATAGGATTTTGTTTTTGCAGTGTTCAAAATAGGGCTGCAGCTATCGATTATTTTAGTAGTCGATTAATCGATGAACTACTTAGTTCGAATAATCAAGTAATTGAAAAGGAACATAAAAAAATGAAAATACCTGAGCTGAGCCTCAAACGGTATAAAAAAAATAAATGAGGATCTATGAACAACAACAAAACAATTGGCCAACTTACATAGCAAAAGTCCGCTAGCTTAAATGCTATAAAATGCTAACTTTTTTTTTAGGGCTGTCAAAATTATCGCGTTAACCGGCGGTAATTATTTTTCTAATTAATCATGTTAAAATATTTGACGCAATTAACACACATGCCACGCTCAAACAGATTAAAATGACAGTACAATGTAATGTCCGCTTGTAACTTGTTTTTTGGTGTTTGGCGCCCTCTGCTGGCGCTTGGGTCCAACTGATTTTATTGGTTAGGACCATGAGTGAGCATGGTTAATTATTGACATCAACAATGGCGAGCTACTAGTTTATTTTTTGATTGAAAATTTTACAAATTTTAATAAAACGAAAACATTAAGAGGGGGTTTTAATATAAAATTTCTATAACTTGTACTAACATTTATCTTTTAAGAACAAGTCTTTCTATCCATGGATCGCTTTAAGAGAATGTTAATAATGTTAATGCCATCTTGTTGATTTATTGTTATAATAAACAAATACAGTACTTATGTACCGTATGTTGAATGTATATATCCGTCTTGTGTCTTATCTTTCCATTCCAACAATAACTTACAGAAAAATATGGCATATTTTATAGATCATTTGAATTGCAATTAATTACGATTAATTCATTTTTAAGCTGTAATTAACTCTATTAAAAATTTTAATTGTTTGACAGCCCTAATATAAAAACAATGTTCATAAGAGAAATTTTACTTTTTTTTTCCGTTATGTTTTTCAAATATCTAAAATTTCAATGGATTAATTAAATTAATCTTGGTTGTATTCTTCTTTTATTAATAAAGTGGATCATATTTGTGTGAAAAACTACAGAAATGTTATATGTATATACTATAGGTATTGTGCACACATGGAGATAGTCTCCCCCCGGTGGCCGAAAATGACATCGCATGTAATTTTTTCCTATATATGAATTTAAAATTAAGACTTTGCCGGTAAAATGTTGTCTATGAAAGTTGTAAAGCAATAAAACAACGACAATAAATGGAATGAAATTTTTTTTTTTTTTTATAAAGGATCAAAATTCTTTTTCGAACACATCATGTGACTAGCACCTCAGAGACCACCATTTTCTTTGCTTAGCCAAAACCACCTGAGGACAGATTCTGGCTTGAATATTCAGTCCAAAAGGATGTGGCGTCTACTTCTCGTCTAGGTAAGACAGAAAAACTTGCAAACTTGAAAATTTTACAAATTTTAATAAAACGAAAACATTAAGATGTGGTTTTAATATAAAATTTCTATAACTTGTACTAACATTTATCTTTTAAGAACTACAAGTCTTTCTATCCATGGATCGCTTTAGGAGAATGTTAATAATGTTCATGCCATCTTGTTGATTTATCGTTATAATAAACAAATGCAGTACTTATGTACCGTATGTTGAATGTATATATCAGTCTTGTGTCTTATCTTTCCATTCCAACAATAATTTACAGAAAAATATGGCATATTTTATAGATGGTTTGAATTGCGATTAATGATGATTAATTAATTTTTAACTGTAATTAACTCGATTAAAAATGTTAATTGTTTGACAGCCCTACTTTTTTTTTATCCATTCTCTTAACAAATGGTTCAAAGACGTATGCCCACAAAAAACTGCTAAATATACGTACCTATAAACTAAAATAGAAATGCATTTAAAACAAACATTAGCTCAAACAAAAACCTAGCTTATGTTGGTCTTAACAGAGAGTAGCTGGATTCAGCCAGGTGAAATGAGGCACACAAGAGGGCAGTGTATCCACCCAAATCAATACAACTAAACAGGGCCAGCCCAGGCCATTTGGGGGCCCTAAGCAAAATAATGCAAGGGGGCCCATATTTTTGGCCCACCATTTCGTCACACTGTACTGTGAAACCCATACCCATACCCAAATTTTGTATATTAATCAGATTTTGTTGCACTGCATACTTCAAACTTCTCACCCCAAATGATTGTCAGTACTTACAGTAGATAGCGCCAAACCTTTTTCTAAAAGAGGAAAGAAAGAAGTTAAGGAAGAACTTTTCTTTTTTTAGGCTTGTAATCAAGTATCAAAACTCACCAAAGTCGAATAAAGCAAACTGTAGTAAACAAAATAGAATATAAATTAAACAATTGCCAGATTGGGGGCCCCCCTAGTGATCAGGGGCCCTAAGCAGCTGCATAGTCTGCGTATAGGCTGGGCCGGCCCTGCAACTAAATGCAAACACTTTTGAAACAAACCATTCCAGCGCCACTATAATTAAACGAATATTTGAAGCAGCAAATTTAATTTGAATCTTTTTTTTCTAATCAAATACTTGAGTTAATCGATTAATCGTTGCAGCACTAGCGTCAATCTTGCTCAGTCAGTTGTATGACGCACGCGCTAGGCTTCCGTGATAAGAAGGCGTTGTTTATTTCTTATGCCATGTAGTCTGCTTGTTTTCCTTATACTATGGTACAGTATAAGTGCTATTTATTTTTTATTGGGTGTGTTAGAGTAATACAAACATTTAGACGGTGCCATCTCCTTCACCAGAGTAATAGAACAGCAGGCAATATGTGTTTTGTATACGAGCCAATGCATTGACCCATGGCACAAATAATCCGTGATGAATGAATTATGAAAATAATGCGTTGTGGCAGCTCTATTCCTCAATGTATTGACATTGCGATATAAAGCTTGCCGGTCAGGTCGGGTCACGTGTCCTGATCCCAAATGTCAGAGAAGTTTAATGGGCGTGTAACGTGGAAGGTCGGAACTCCTTCAAGTGTAGCTTCAGATGTCCCTGCGTGAAAGTAGGCACTCAAACAAATAAAAGCCGTGTTGGTTTTCCAGGACTTTGTCAACACCATCAATCAGCTCTGAAATTGCCGGTAAATATTTGAGCTTCTTATGAATGACCAAGTGCAAATGGGGGGAAAAATAGTGAGACGATACCTAGACAGAATATGACTTAACATATTTATTTTTACGCAAACTAAAATGAGAGTCATTCGTCAAATGTGAAGGCATGACAAAATGAAAAATCAACTGATTGAAATTGTCAGAGAGGTATTCGTTCAACATGTACGGATATAGGGGCGGCCATGGGTAATCTTGTAGTTCTCAAATTAACCGTCAACTTTTTTGATTGTCGGTGAATCTTTTGGACGCATTGCATTTTTGGCCTGAAACATGTCAAAAACCACAACACAACCATCTTTAATTTCACATGATGTGCCTGCCTGCCTGCCTGCATGTATGTACTGTAGTGCTGCAACGATTAATCGATTAACTCGAGGACTTTGATTGGAAAAAAAGCTTTGAATCAAAATTTTACTGCTTCGAGTGTTTGTTTAGAGCGGCATTGTAATGTTTTTGGTGGATACACTGTCCTCTAGTGGCAACAGTGAATATGACATCATTTAATATGGCTGAATCCAGCTGCTCCCTGTTAAGACGAACTTAAGGTAAATTTTTGTTTAAGTTAATGCATTCGTAATTTAGTTTATAGTATGTATGTATGTGGTGGAAAACACAGAAAATACTGAAAAAACTCTTTCTGCTCTTGCACCCCTCTTTAAAAGAAACTGCTGTATTTTAAGCCAAAAGAACTGTTATGTTTGATAGAACAATATGTCTATATGCTGCCATAGCAGATTCATGGCGCCCTAAGCCTCCGAACTATTTTTAATTTGTCCGATTTACCCTGGAGACCCCTGTTTACAGACGTCGCGCAACCGCTTTTGTTTCAACCTAGCCATGAAAAGAAGGTAAGTAATTATATTTGTTATTCAAAATGTCTGCCATTTTTAGCCTAGAATCATTAATTGATGTCTAATATTTAGTATAAAAAAAACTTTATAAAATTATTCACCCGCATATTTTAAATTTTTAAACAAATTACGTCACAGTGAAAAATTTGGTGTCTGTAAGTCATGGTTATCTACCTCATAACTATCGCTTAATTGTATTTTTTGTTGTTGTTTTGTTTACTGTCGCATTTCCCCCGATATGTTAGATGATAAATAATCAATCCAAACAAAGAAAAATTGAAAATAATTTGTAAAAGGGTAAATATATGAAAAAGAACATCTAGACCACTCCATGTTGTCTGCGATTTCTGCATCACGACCCTTGTTATATTACCATGTTTCACCCATAAAATCCCCCAAAAATCCAGCTGTGGCCATTCAAAACTGTGTCTTGACACTCGGTAATACATGCTACATGGAGTTTTTGGATCGAAAAAAGGTAAGTATGCGATAATAGCTCGTTAAAATCGTGGCATCTTTAATTCTACTCTCGTGTGCTCTTGTCTCAGTTAGGGTTTTGCTGTTTAAAATTTTTTTTTTTTTTTCATATGCCCTCCTGTTCTGATTTTTTCTTCCCCCAGGAAATTGAGATTTTATGCTTTCCAATGATGTATCACACATGCATATAGGACTTTTTTGAAAGTTGGCCTGGCAGACCCAAACGTATTGTGAGGGTCTGTTGGGAACGTCTGGCAGAATCCCCTGTCAGAAAGAGCTTCAAAACCCTTCTCCGGCAGAACTTCTCCCTTGTCCCAGGGGAGGTTGGGGACATTAAGACTGAGTGGGCCATGTTCCACGACTCCACTGTTGCGGCGGCCGATTGGAGATGTGGCCGTAAGATGGTTGGTGCCTGTCATGGGCACCCCCGAACGCATGAGCGGTAAAGGATGCCGTCAAGCTGAAGAAAGAGTCCTACCGGGCCTTTTGGGGCTGTGGGACTCCAGAGGCAGCTGACAGGAACCGGCTGCCATGCGGAATGCAGCTTTGGCGGTCACTGAGGCAAAAACTTGGACATGGGAGGAGTTTGGCAAGGCCATGGAAAAAGACTTCCGAACGGCATTCTGGCCCACCATCCGGTATCTGAGGAGAGGAAAGCAGTGCACCATTAAAACACTGTGTATAGTGGAGATGAGTACTGCTGTTCTTGACTCGGGACATTGTGAGTCCTGCGGAGAATACTTCGAAGACCTCCTCAATTCCACAGACATCCCTTTCTTTGAGGAAGCAGAGTCTGTGGACTCCGAGGTGGGCTCTCCTATCTATGGGGTCGAAGTCACTGAGGTGGTTGGAAAGATGCTTGGTGGCAAGGCCCCAGGGGTTGGTGAGATCTGCCCGGAGGTCCAAAAGGCTCTGGATGTTGTGGGGCTATTACGCGTCTACAACATCACGTGGACATCGGGGAAAGTTCCTCAGGATTGGCAGACCGGGGTGGTGGTCCTAAAAACGGGGACCGGAGGGTGTGTTCTGTTCCATATCTTATAGAGGGATCCCACTCCTCAGCCCCCTTGATAAAGTCTATTCAGGGGTGCTGGAGAGGAGAGTCCATCAGGAAGTTGAATTTCGGATTCTGGAGGACCAATGTGGTTTTCATCCGGGGCGTGGAACAGTGGATCAGCTCTAGTTTACAGCCTCTGCAGGGTCATCGAGGTTGCATGGAAGTTCGTCCACTTGGTCTAAATGTGTTTTGTGGATTTGGAGAAGGCGTTTGACCATGTCCCTCAGGGAGTCCTGTGGGGGGTTCTTCGGGAGTACAGGGTACCAAGCCCCTGGTATTCCAGGACATCCTTTTCGAGTGTCCCGGAGCTCACGAAACCTGGAAAAAAAGCGCATTTATCAAGGTTTTGTCAGCGGTGATTGCGTATATCCCTCTGCCGAAACAGCCTGATAGCACAGATGTAAGTACACCTGCCGCTCTGCTATTGGATGTGTTGTTGACACATCAGGCTCTATTTTAGGCCCTGCCTCTCAGCGCAAATTCATTCAGACATGCCGTTCTGTCCAAGATGGCCGTCCACCCCTCACTTTCACCGAAAAGTCCGATCCAAAATAGTGAAATGCGGGAAGAATAAGAGGAGTCGGTATTAGCTTACCCACTTTATTGTGGGAACAATATTAAAAAAATAACAGCAGGCTGCCGCGACATGCGACCGATATCTCTCGCAATCTCGCTTGTTCTCCCATTCTTCCTACTCGCTTCCCCCTACGTCATAGCTCCCCAGTCCGATTGTCTCTTAAGGGGGCCGTGTATAGTTATGGACATTACAATGACTAAGCTGCAGCTGAACCCTTCGCACTAGGCTGCTGCTAGTTTGAAACGGCCTTAAAAAAAAGAAAAAAAAACTAATTTGCAAGGCGTGGCAGCTTTTATTTTGGTGTGGCGATGCGCCACAATCTTTTATATATAGGGGAAACCCTGTTTTATTAAAAATGTATAAACAGTTTGGTGTGGTAAAGCTACTCTAAGAAGTACTTTTTTCTCAAAAAGTTAATTAAATGTAACTCGTTACCACCCACCTATGGAAATTGGGGCGATGCGGCTGATGAAATTACGCTAACTTAATAGAGACGTTTTTTTTGTTGTCTTTTTTTTTTTTTTTTGTTTAAACAAAGTAAAATCAGAATGTTTAATAAATTAAGAAATATTCACTCGTTTCCAATCATTTAATTTGATGTTGTTCTATCAACGCAGGTATCCCTAATTTTGCCACCGAGATAGTTTTCGTCTTCTGGGGTCTGATTTAGTGAATTGTCATGTCTAGCCTTGTTGGTTATGTATAAACTGCCACCCCAGGGCATGTTGATTTTTTTTTTTTCATTCTGCAGGCGACTGGTTCGATCCCATCTGTCAGCGCTTCCGCCCGTAACTCCTCCCAGTCGTTGCCCTTGCGACTTACCAGCTGCGTCTGCTAATTAGTCTGAGTGTTTGCTGCCCTTGTTTTGAAGCCTTTTGTCCTTCTCTTGTCATTCACATCCACCTACATACTAGCTTAGCATTAGCATTTCCAGCTTATTTGAGCATATTCACTTCTCTGGCGGAGAAAACAATCAGCAATGCGATGGCCCTTTTCCTTATTTGCTTCTTGGCAGCAGGTCATGACATTGAATTAAGTGTGGTGCTCAAAGGAGATAACACTCTTAACACGCTGCCAGCTGTAATGTAGACAGATGCACTCTATGCGTGCGACGGGAGTATGGTTGCCACTATGAATTGACTAATGGAGGATCAAATCCAAAATTATTTTAAAAGGTCATTACCATATTTTTGTTTGTAGCTTTTTAGCTACCATCTACAGTATTCCTTTTTTTTTCCTTCAGTAGCATTTCTTTGGCACACCGCCCAGCCGAAACCGTTTGACCCAACGACACCGTTCATACACCAAAATGACCGGAACGCGACGCGGGCTCTGTTTTGTTTGACACCCCAAAAGTGACCGTTCGCCCAAAAACGTGTTTTTAATTCATTTAAAAGTGCAATTTCAAAATGCTTCTTGTTCTGCAAATTTTGTCCAAATCACATCATTTATACATAAAAAAATTCAGGACGCTAAGAGGCGCAACAGTTCAATACAGCTTTTGCTAAAAATGCACGGTTCAGCCAAAATTTGCCAAAACATACAAACTTCCGTCCATGTATTATCTGCCGCTTAAGCCCATTTTGTCCAAATTAGCATGTCTTTGCCTTTATATTTCAAGTCAAAAATTGTTCACAGTGGCCTGGTGGGCCCACCTATTTTCAGGACACCATTACCTTCATGTCCAAACTGTTGTTTTCTTCACTGACCAATTATAATCAGCCTTTTGGACCCAAAAAGACCAACAAAAAAAATTGTAATATTGTCAAAAATTGTAATATTGATGTCCCATCGAACACCAAACATGCTCAACGAAACATTTTGAAGCTTCATAATATTTGTTCAACCTGAAAAACCTGAACCTGAATAGTGTTATTATTTGATAATTTAACAGAAACAGCAGGTATGGTCAAAGGCGTTTTTGTCCTTTCTACATACTATGGTCAAAACAGTTTATATGCAGTAGACCTACAGTACAAAATAGTGAATAATATATGTGATATATATATATATATATATGCATAGAGTATATAATCAGTGTTGGGAGTAACGCCTTTATAAATAACACCGTTACGTAACGGCGTTATTTTTTCAGTAACGCGGTAATCTAACTAATTACTTTTTCCACCGTTACCGTTACTGACAGTCAAAAGCGGTGCGTTACTTACTCTGAATAAATTGAAGAAACTACCAGCCGTGTCGAGTCGACTCTCTGCTCTGTTGATTTGTCATCCAAGACTTGGGGTGCGTTCAGGTTCAAGAATAGAGCACGTACTTCTGATTCCAAGCTGTTTGTCCCTGCTCATTCAAATAGACAATGCTTTCCAAAGTTTGGTAACATTTCTGTGTTTGCTACACCTGATGCTAGCCTCGTTCCCATCTCCCACTGTTAGCCAGCAATAATTCTGCTTCCATCTTGAGGACAGCAGACGCTTTGAAGGTGACGTGAATTGTCGGGAAACCAGCCTACCTGAATGCAGCCCCTCGAGAGATGCGACGGAAGTGATTGTGATTTGCTGAGGGTCATGTGTCTTAGTAAGCCAATCAGAGCCGGTGATTTCACAAGCAAACCGGAACAGCGCGTGCGGCAAACATACACACGCAAAACATATGCACAGGGTCGGGATGGCAGAGCATTCAGAAGAAAAATTGTCCTTTAAGAGGTGGAGATATAGACACTATTTCAAGTTCGTCGAAATTAAAGTAAAGAACCTGCATCTAATTTGTAATTTATGTCCCGGGGCAAAGCTTTTGTCGACATCTGTGGTAAACCATTCAAATCTGCTGAAGCACCTAACAAGTTAACTACCTGTCTGTTCTTCTCTATTCCACTGACTCGAATACTGCTCAGAAAATTTTAAATTCTTTGACCTACAAGTTCTTTTTAAAGTAATGGAAATAGTTACTTTCCCTGGTAACTAGTTACTTTTACTATCGAGTAATTCAGTTACTAACTCAGTTACTTTTTGGAAGTAGTAGTGAGTAATGTAACTAATTACTAGTAACGTGCCCAACACTGTATATAATATGGCAGAAAACACTCATGTGACTTCAAGTTCTGCTCTGAGAGCCCCAATTTGGCCAAATTTCGAAATTGTCCCATATGCATGTGTGATACATCAATGGAAAGCTTAAAATCTCAATTCTCTGGGGTTAGAAAAGTTTTTTACAGGAGGGCATGTTTAAAAAACATAATAATAATAATCCCTAAACCCTAACTGAAGGCGAGAGTATAATTAAAGACACCATGATTTTATCGAGATATTATCGCGTACTTACCTTGTTTCAATCCAAAAACTGTCCCACCGAGTGTCAAGAAACAGCTTTGAATAGCCACAGCCGGACTTTTGGGGGATTTTATTGTTGAAACACGGTAATCTAACACGGGCCGCGATGCAAAATCGCAGACATCAAGAAGTGGTTGAGACTTTCTTTTTCAAATATTATTCCTTTTAAACTTTTTTTTTTTTTTTTAATCAATTTTTCTTTGTTTGGACGATTATTTTTTTTTCAATCTAACATATCGGAAAAATGAGACAGTAACAAAAAAAATACAATTAAGCGATAGTTATGCGATAGATATCCGTGACTTATTTACAGACTCCATTTTTTTCATCGTGACGTAATTTGCTTAAAAGTTTAAAATATGCAAATGAATAATTTTTTTAAGTCGTTTTTTTTTTTTTTTTTTATTAAACTAAATATTAGACATCAATTAATGATTCTAAGCTAAAAAATACAGACATTTTGAATAATAAATATAATTACTTACCTTGTTTTTATGGCTGGGTTGGAACAAAAGCGGTTGCGCCATGTCTGTAAACGGGGGTTTCCAGGGTAAAACGGACAAATTAAAAATAGTTTAGGGGCTTAATGCGCCCTGAATCTGCTATTGCAGTATATAGACATATTGTTCTATCAAACACAACAGTTCTTTTGGCTTGAAATACAGCAGTTTATTTAAAAGAGGAGTGCAAGAGCAGAAACTGCTTTTTCAGTCTTGTCTGTGTTTTCCGCCATATCCAATTTTGTATTCCAAAATAATCGCGCATTTATTCATTTTAAAATCATTGAAATAGACTGAATTAGCAGTCATTTGATACAGGAATTATCCTTGTTTATCTGGGTTTCAATTTGTCTTTGTCGGAAAATCACTCGTTTATTTACACTCAAAATGGCGACTCCTCAGCAGAAGGCATTTTGTGTGCTTGAGTTTGCATGTATTCTGAAGCGCGTTTGGGAGGAATTTTCATATCGGCTTGATGTTGTCCGTCCCACTGGTGGTGGTCACATTGAGCACTTGTAAGGCATGAAATAAAAACTTGAAGTTATATACAATACTTCTATCCAGCTAGTTTTTTTTTAAATATACTGTAGTGGTTTTGGCACATTCTTTTGGAATCACCCTGTATATACACCATCTACCACAAAAAGGGTTTGAATGGTTTGGAGGACATCTCTTTGTGAGGTTAGGTATGGCACCCATCACCTTATCACGCATTATACACACAATCAAGCTTTTCGAACACACACATCTATATACAAATTGAAAATATGCAAATTCAGACAAAATAGGCTCAGGTGTTAAATGGTTAAAAGAAAAAAAACTGAGGGAAAACCGCCGTGGTGGGCAGATGAATGACAAAAACATGGCAAGGATGCAACCACAAACTGTTAAATGGCAGAAAGTCAATATCTTGGCAACCCGCCTAGGATCGGTTTAAAGACACTGCTGATGAGTTGGAATTGGATGCAGGTACGACATCGGGAATTCGTCCCACAGCTCTGTAACAAAACAATCTGGCCAGCAGATGAATGTAACTAAATCATACCAGTCGTCATACTAGCAACGCTAGTATAGAGCACAGCTATTCTCCAAGGCCAGCCCAACCGCATCATCACCCCCAGCGTGCATTGCACGCGTAAAACATGGTGCCCTCCATAGGTCAGAAAGTGTACTAAATATTAGATTTTTTTTTTAAATCAATGGCAATACTTTATGTGTTTCTAATAACATATTTGAGTAAAGGAGAACAATTGTGGCTTATTAGAGCCTACAAGTCTTTAAGTCCGTGGCTCCTTTTGAAAATTAAGCTTTATATACTTATTTTTTTCTTGATTTAAATGTATTTTTATTATTTACTTATTTGGATTTCTTTAATTAAAAAAATGATAAAAGCAGTATGTGTTCTCTGATATCTGTTGTATCATACACTTGCATAGTTCTATAATATTAATTGTCCAACTTTTCTCCGTGCATAGTTTTTTCTCAATGCATATTTCCAGCTAAAATGCAAAGCTCAGATTTCTATTAAAGTAAACAACTTGTGATTTTTATCGGAGCTAATGGCAAAAGAATCGCTAATTAATTGACGGTCAAAATAATGGTTTGTGGCGGCCTCATGCATCATTGTTTACACAGGTTGCTTGTTTTTCCATCAGAAATCCGAGAGGCGTTCAAAGTGTTCGACCGCGACGGGAACGGCTTCATTTCCAAACAGGAGCTGGGAATGGCCATGCGCTCCCTGGGCTACATGCCTAACGAGGTGGAGCTGGAAGTCATCATTCAGAGACTGGACATGGACGGTGAGACTTCTCTCCTCTTTAACTCCAGGTGTCAAGTGACATCCGAGTCTTTGTCTACTTCAGGAGACGGTCAGGTGGACTTTGACGAGTTTGTCACATTGCTCGGACCCAAGCTGTCCGCGGCCGGAATGCCCGATAAGTTCCACGGAGCAGATTTTGATTCTGTTTTTTGGAAGGTCAGTCTTACGCTAGAAAAACATTGTCAAAACATCCTCATGATCACATTGCAACTGGTCGAACACTAATTTTTATTATTTTGTGATTCCTATCTCTCAATCAGTGTGATATGCAGAAGCTGACGGTGGACGAGCTCAAGCGCCTTCTGTACGACACTTTCCGCGACCACCTCACCATGAAGGACATCGAGAACATTATCATGACTGAGGAGAACCACCTCAACAGTCCCGAGTCGCACGTCGACATCGACAGTGCGTCCACACTAGAGCTGAAACGAATATTCGAGCAACTCGAGTTTAAAAACTGATCCGAGTAATTTTATTCACCTCGAGTAATCGTTTATTTTGACAGTTCTAAGCATCACGTTTTGCTCGGACTACTTTTAATGCGGCCAACGCGCTGATGTCACGTGCATAGAGGAAAAAGCCACACAAAAAAAACTTACTGCAGCCGGCAGCCGCTACAAACGACGCCGACATTGCTAAATACTAGCCCGCACGATGCTACGTTGGTAGCAGGTAGTGTCTGACGAGTCTCATAGAGATCACATGTATGTTGAACTAGATGCGAAATGACAGACTCGGCCGCGTCTGGGCAGCCGCCATCTTAAAGCAGTAGAGCGCTAAGCGCTAATAAAGAGCGCTAAGCGCTAATAAATAAGATTAACGTTACTGTCACTAGCTCACGCAACGTTAGCCCTGCGGAGGGCTAGGTTTCTATGAATTATGACCACTTTCGATGCGTGGCTAACGTGTCTTACATACAGGCTTTAACATAACATAGCGTTGTGGAGTGATGAGGGTGTAAAATAAAAACTCAATAATGCTAACGATCAATTTTAGCTCAGTAGTCATTGCTGGGAAAAACACCAAGTAGCACTGGTCCCTTATGTGCTCCAATACAGCCTGTATCATAGATTTAATTTGAACACTACAAAAACTCAAAATCCTATCAGGACTTAGTTTAGACTAACTTAAAACTTAACTAGAACTTAAAAATGGCTTGACACAAATAGAAATTCAATTGAAACACGTGGGAAAAAAATCCCAACTTTTAAGTGATGTGTGTTAGCAAGCGTAACAGCATTTTTAGGTTTATACTGTATATATATATATAATTTTAATAAGATCTAAAGGTTTTTTGAGTGAAAGATGTGAATTAGTCTTTTTTTATTCTAGTTACATCTGAGATGCAATTGTTGGCTGTTTTCAACAATATACATCGAAAATAAAGACATTGTTTGACTGAAAATGGTTCAAGATTAGACGAAATGTCTTGTTTTCTCATGTATGTTTATAATTGCTCTTCACCTAAAAATATATTTGTTTTATCCGATTACTCGATTAATCGATAGAATTTTCAGTCGATTACTCGATTACTAAAATATTCGATAGCTGCAGCCCTAACACCATGACATCCATTCATCCATTAATCCTATTTTCATCCAGCATTGAATGATGCACACTAGGGCTGCAGCTATCGAATATTTTAGTAATCGAGTATTCTACTGAAAATTCCATCGATAAATCGAATAATCGGATGGTATTTGGTCAATACCAAAAGTTCATCTCAATACTTTGTTATGTACCCTTTGTTGGCAATAACGGAGGCCAAAGGTTTTCTGTAACTCTTTACAAGCTTTTCACACGCTGTTGCTGGTATTTTGGCCCATTCCTCCATGCAGATCTCCCCTACAGCAGTGATGTATTGGGGCTGTCGTTGGGCAACACGGACTTTCAACTCCATCCACAAATTTCCTATGGGGTTGAGATCTGGAGACTCGCTAGGCCACTCCAGGACCTTGAAACGCTTCTTACGAAGCCACTCCTTTGTTGCCCTGGCTGTGTGTTTGGGATCATTGTCATGCTGAAAGACCCAGCCACGTCTCATCTTCAATGCCCTTGCTGATGGAAGGAGATTTTCACTCAAAATCTCTCGATATATGGCCCCATTCATTCTTTCCTTTACACAGATCAGTCGTCCTGGTCCCTTTGCAGAAAAACAGCCCCAAAGCATGAAGTTTCCACCCCCACGCTTCATAGTGGGTATGGTGTTCTTCGGGTGCAATTAATTATTCTTTCTCCTCCAAACACGAGAACCTGTGTTTACACCAAAAAGTTCTATTTTGGTTTCATCTGACCACAACACATTGTCCCAGCCCTCTTCTGGATCATCCCAATGCTCTCTAGCAAACTGCAGACGGGCCTGGACGTGTACTGGCTTCAGCAGGGGGACACATCTGGCAGTGCAGGATTTGAGTCCCTGGCGGCGCATTGTGTTACTGATAGTAGCCTTTGTTACTGTGGTCCCAGCTATCTGTAGGTCATTCACTAGGTCCCCCCGTTTGGTTCTGGGATTTTGATCACCGTTCTTGTTATCATTTTGACGCCACAGGGTGAGACCTTGCGTGGAGCCCCAGATCAAGGGAGATTATCAGTGGTCCTGTATGTCTTCCATTTTCAAATAATTGCTCCCACAGTTGATTTCTTTACACCAAGCATTTTACCTATTGCAGATTCAGTCTTCCCAGCCTGGTGCAGGTCTACAATTTTGTCTCTGGTGTCCTTCGACGGCTCTTTGGTCTTGGCCATAGTGGAGTTTGGAGTGTGACTGACTGAGATTGTGGACAGGTGTCTTTTATACCGATAGTGAGTTAAATCAGGTGCCATTAATTCAGGTAACGAGTGGCGCCTCCTTAGAACTCGTTAGAAGAAGTTAGACCTCTTTGACAGCCAGAAATCTTGCTTGTTGGTGACCAAATACTTATTTTCCACTCTAATTTGGAAATAAATTCTTAAAAAATCAAACAGTGTGATTTTCTGGGGGGGGGTTCCCCACATTCTGTCTCTCATGGTTGAAGTTTACCCATGTTGACAATTACAGGCCTCTCTAATCTTTTCAAGTTGGAGAATTTGCCCCACTGTATAATCCACCATGAATTTTATCGAGTATCAGACGTTGCTTGAGGAAAATGTGAAATCATCTGTGAAAAAAATTACTGAAGAGAAACTGGACCCTGCAACATAACAGTGACCCAAAACATACCAGTAAATCCACTAAGGACTGGCTGAGGTGACTTGCAACAGGCTGTACATGCAAGAAACCCCTCAAACATCTCACAGCTAAAAGTATTCTGCATTGAGAAGTGGGGCAAACTTTCTTCAGACCGATGTCAAAGACGGGTAGATGCCTAAAAATGTGTCTCACTTTAGTTATTTCAGCCAAAGGGGGGGTAATGCTAGCTATTAGGTGGTAGGATGTCCTAACTTTTTCCTCAGTTAGAATATGCATTTTTGTTGATAAATTTGGTTTAATGAGTAAAACCATGTTAATTTCTGTTGTTTACCTGCTGTTAAATCACTTTCTTTTCCAGAGATAAAGAAAGGCAAGATCAGACATTTATATGTGAACATTTTTTAGTAAATAACTGAATATTTGATGGTGTCCTAATTTTTTCACATGACTGTAACCAGGGCCGGCCCAGGCCATTTGGGGGCCCTAAGCAAAATAATGCAAAGGGGTCCATATTTTTCGCCCACCATTTCGTCACAGTGTACTGTGAAACCCATACATGTAATCCAAGTCATACGTCCATATTTTGTAAATAATCAGATTTTGTTGCACTGCATACTTCAAACTTCTCACCCCTAATGATTGTCAGTACTTACAGTAGATAGCGCCAAACCTTTTTCTAAAAGAGGAAAGAAAGAAGTTAAGGAAGAACTTTTTTTTTTTTTTTAAGCTTGTAATCAAGTATCAAAACTCACGAAAGTCATATAAAGCAAACTGGTGTAAACAAAATAGAAAATAAATTAAACAATTGCCAGATTGGGGGCCCCTTAGTGGTCAGGGGCCCTAAGCAGCTGCATAGTCTGGGTATATGCTCGGCCGGCCCTGACTGTAACTCCTTCACTGTTATTGACGGCAATAGACATTCAATCCATTTGAACCTGGAGGCAAACGATCGCTCCAAGTCCAAATGGATTGGACGTCTATCGCCATCAATAAGTTACTTACCTGAAAATGTGTTTCTGTTCCCACAGCGAGCCCTACACAACAGGAGAAGCACACGTGTGTGCGCAAAAGCCTGATCTGTGCCTTCGCCATCGCGTTCATCATCAGCGTCATGCTCATCGCGGCCAATCAGATGCTGCGGAGAGGAATGAAGTAATTCACTCGATGACCAAATATTCCTCCTTCACATTTTCACCAGCTCGTAGGACACGACCAAGGAAGTCGCAGTGAGTCAAGAGCAATGAGATGACGATGTGCTTGCCAAATATGCAAGCCATTTTTACTCACAGAAGTGAAGTATTGTTTTCACAGAGTATGTATTGTGGTAATTACCGGAGAAGATTTGTATTAAAAGCCCCCATTGACGGCAATAGACGTCTAATTCCTTTTGACTGACCCAATTCAAATGAATGGGATGTCTATCGCTGTCAATGGAAGCCAAAGAGTTAATAATGTAACAAATTCAGTTGTCTGTACATGATTTCATTTTTTGTTTTGTTGAACACTGCTAGTTCCAGTTGTTTTGAATACATCACCCGCAGGGCAGGTTGGTAAGAGAGAGAGTTTGGTGCTGGAATTCCCAGTATGCCTTGCGGTAGCCTTTTCATAAATCTTGTCAAATGTTTTATTGCTTTTATATTTTGAAACCGTTTTTAGTTTTTTCTTATCGCTTTGCATGTTCACCTACCTCATAATTTACTAATGTTCTTAACTTGTTCTGAACATGCCTTGCAGTGGCCTTTTGTTTTGTTATTGGGTGTTTTTATTTATAAAGGTGCTATGAAATTCCACAAGTTTTTAAGTGACTTTAAAATGACAGCAGACCCTATTTTGGACATAAATCCACAAAACAATGTGACAGAAAAGTCTGAGTAATGAAATTAGATCCGAATTAGTCTTCCAATCTCAGCTGTTTTGGCCCCACCCACTAAAAACTCTCCAAACAGAGGACGATGTCACGCCTAGAATGAGCTGCAGATGTTTGCTTGCCTGGGATCAGTGGCGCCACCAGGGGGTGGCCAGGGGTGGCCATGGCCACCCCTATAAATTGGTTGGCCACCCCACTGGTCACCCCGCTTGCCAGTATATTGTTAGATTGTTGTAGCATCAGTCATGCATTTCATCCTAAATGAATGCATTTATATTGTTTTGTTAAATGTAGGGCTGTCAGATTTATTGCGTTTACGGGTGGTAATTAATTTTTTTAATTAATCACGTGAAAATATTTGTCGCAATTAGCGCATTCGCAGTACGACTCATTCACGCATTGCCGCAAACAGCCTACAATAGCGCTGTTTTACTTCTATACAGACATAAGAGGCAGTGTCAAGTGAGTGGAGTAGATACAAGCATTCATTTGGGCTGTGCTTTTAATTGGCCAAAGCTTTGTCATCCCTCCCATAAATATTGTGGGAAGCGACGTGGGGAAGGATGGCAGGGAAGATATAGCATTTGCAGCCACCACACGCAGTCATCGTTGCACCACTTCCCATCATGCATTTTGGCAGAACAGTTAAGTCGCTACAGTATCATTTACTGAAAGCTCAACAAATACACGAGATGGCAATATTTAGTCACAATATACAAACTCACATTTATCCTTTTAGAATTACAACTCTTTCTCTCCGTGGATCCCTTTCACAGAAAGAATGTTAATAATGTTAATGCCATCTTGTGGATTTATTGTTATGATAAACAAATACAGTACTTATGTACAGTATGTTGAATGTATATATCCGTCTTGTGTCATATCTTTCCATTCCAACAATAATTTACCGAAAAATATGGTATATTTTAGAGATGGTTTGAATTGCGATTAATTACGATTAATTTTTAAGCTGTGATTAACTCGATTAAAAATTTTAATTGTTTGACAGCCCTAGTTAAATGTACACCTTATGCCTAATATATAAAAAACAGAATTGTTGTGGAAATCAAAATGTTGACTGGACAGTTATGGACTATGCACATTAATCATTAGTAACATCAAATATTACACAAAGTATATCAGTAGCCGTGTCCTTAAGTCTTTCTGATAGTTTTCCCCTGACCTTGTTACTGCAATAATATAATGAAAACCTGAAATTATGGCTGTTAGTTTTGGTGTGCCACCCCAAGATTTTAAGTGGCCCCATCTGGCCACCCTTATGAGAAATTTCTGGAGGCGCCACTGCCTGGAATACCAGACTCACCGCTGTTCCAGCGATTGAGATTTGATTGAGCGATTGAGAACAAGATTTGAATGTGAAATTCTATTTCTACAAGTAAATTTACTTTTTTTTTTGAATGGTCACCATTTCATAGCACCTTTATTTATTTATTTATTTTAACTTTTCTTGGTGGGTAATTCTTTCTCAATGTTGTAGTCGCTCACCTCATAATTTATTAGTTTTCACGAACTGTTTAATTTAATAATCCACCGTTATTAAGTGTTGTGATTTAAGACCCCTGGTTTGTAGTCTCTTAGAGACACCAAGAGGCCGTTTGGTGGTATTGCTGAGTGAGCAGTAAGCATACAATAAATATGGGGAGTAACTTTTGACGAGTTATAGAGACCAAAAAAAAAATTCTGCTCTGTAGCCCAGCACTATTTGTGTCTTCATATTGTGCCATTCCACGGGAGACAATTATGCAACGATGTCACAGACAAACATTTCCCTACAAGGATCACTTGAACAAGCATCGAATGACATATCATCATGGAATAATTTCACATACGCCTCGCTTCTATTTTCTTACTCAAGTCAGTGACACATTAGCTCCAAGACTGATTATTTTCCAGTAAAAATATTTTAAAATGCACAAAAAAAAGAAAAAAATACAAGAATATATATCTACATAGCTGTATTTAGATGATATCGGGTTGCTGATGTGTATGGAAAGCCGTTTGCGCATTTAGGATGGCATAAGTAGTACTAGTAGCATGCGGTTTTGCCTCACGAGTACCATGTCACTGTGTCTAGTATTAGTACACAGACCCTAACTCATTGACTGCCACTGGCGGACAGAGAGGTCCAATCCATTTGAACTTGGCTGCCAGCCAATTCGAACGCTATGATACGTCGATTTTATGTTAAATAAATATTTGATTTAAATTTATTCCAGCATTTAACAAAAAAGTTTAACATCCCTTTGGCAGGCCGATCAAGTTAGGTTCACTGTTTTGTATCAATGTTGTTTTTGGCAACCATTTTAATTTTCGTCATAGTCATACACTGAAAAAAAAAACCTATAGAATTTACTCAATAAAATTGGAGAGACAGCGAGATGCCATGTGGCAAATTGTTTTTTGCAATTTGGCTTTGCCATGTGGCAATTTTATGGCAAAAAAATGCCACATGGCAAAAAAAAATAAAAAAAATCCACATGGCAAAAAAAAATGCCACATGGCAAAAAAAAAAAATCCACCTGGCAAAATAAAATGCTACCTGGCAAAAAAAAAATGCCACATGGCCAAAAAAATGACACTTGGCCAAACTTTTTTGCCACATGGCAAAAAAATGCTACACAGCCACATTTTTTTTGCCATGTGGCCATTTTATGGCAAAAAAAATGCCACATGGCAATAAAAATGCTACATGGCAAAAAAAATTTACCACACGCACATGTAAAAAAAATGCTACACAGCCACTTTTTTTTTTTTTGCCATGTGGCCATTTTATGGCAAAAAAAAATGCCACATGGCAAAAAAATGCTACATTGTGGCAAAAAAGTTTTGACATGTGGCCATTTTATGGCAAAAAAATGCCACATGGCAAAAAAATGACACTTGGCAAAACTTTTTTGCCACATGGCAAAAAAAAAAATTGCCACATGGCCAAAAAATGACACTTGGCAAAACTTTTTTGCCACATGGCAATAAAAATGCTACATGGCAAAAAAAATTTACCACACGCACATGTAAAAAAAATGCTACACAGCCACTTTTTTTTTTTTTGCCATGTGGCCATTTTATGGCAAAAAAAAATGCCACATGGCAAAAAAATGCTACATTGTGGCAAAAAAGTTTTGACATGTGGCCATTTTATGGCAAAAAAATGCCACATGGCAAAAAAATGACACTTGGCAAAACTTTTTTGCCACATGGCAAAAAAAAAATTGCCACATGGCCAAAAAATGACACTTGGCAAAACTTTTTTGCCACATGGCAAAAAAATGCTACACAGCCACTTTTTTTTTTTTTTTTTTGCCATGTTGCCATTTTATGGCAAAAAAATGCCACATGGCAAAAAAATTTTTGATGCAACATGGCAAAAAAAAAATTCC
Organism: Corythoichthys intestinalis; assembly: GCF_030265065.1. Taxonomy (NCBI): domain Eukaryota; kingdom Metazoa; phylum Chordata; class Actinopteri; order Syngnathiformes; family Syngnathidae; genus Corythoichthys; species Corythoichthys intestinalis. The sequence goes on from NC_080411.1 coordinate 5,633,331, forward strand.
ACATGGCAAAAAAAATGCTACATGGCAAAAAAAAATTGCCACATGCTAAAATAAAATTACACTTGGCAAAAATTTTTTACCACATGTCAAAACGTTTTTGCCACATGGCAAGAAAAATGCTACACAGCCACATTTTTTTTTGCCATGTGGCCATTTTATGGCAAAAAAAATGCCAAATGGCAAAAAAAAATTTGACATGTGGCAAAAAAAATTTCCATGTGGCCATTTTATGGCAAAAAAAATGCCACACGGCAAAAAAAAATTGCCACATGGCAAAAAAAATTTCTACATGGCAAAAAAAAAATGCTACATGGCAAAAAAACATTTGCCACATGGCAAAGAAATAACACTTGGCAAAAATGTTTTACCACATGTCAAATCTTTTTTGCCACATGGCAAAAAAAATGCTACACAGCCACATTTTTTTTGCCATGTGGCCAGTTTTATGGCAAAAAAAATGCCACGTGGCAAAAAAAAAATTGCCATGCCATGTGGCAAAAATGTTTTGACATGTGGCAAAAAAACAATTGCCAAGTGTCATTTTTTTTTTTTGCCATGTGGCAAAAAAAATGCTACACCGCAAAAAAATATAAAAATGGGCCGGACAAAACTATTGGCACACTTGGAAAAATCATGTGATGCTTCTGTAATTTGTGTAATTAACAGCACGTGTTACTTACCTGAGGCACATAACAGGTGGTGGCAATCACTAAATCACACCTGCAGCCAGTTAAAATGGATTAAAGTTGACTCAACCTGTGTCCTTATGTGTACCACATTGAGCATGGAGAAAAGAAAGAAGACCAAATAAACTGTCTCACGGCTTGAGAAGAAAAATTGTGAGGAAGCATGGGCAATCTCAAGGCTACAAGTCCATCTCCAAAGACCTGAATATTCCTGTGTCTACCGTGCGCAGTGTCATCAATAAGTGTAAAGCCCATGGCGCTGTGGCTAACCCCCCTCAATGTGGACGGAAAAGAAACATTGACGAGAGATTTCAACGAAATTTTGTGCGGATGCTGGATAAAGAACCTCGACTAATATCCAAACAAGTTCAAGCTGTCCTGCAGTCCGAGGGTACAACAGTGTCAACCCGTACGATCCGTCTGCGTCTGAATGAAAAGGGACTCTATGGTAGGATACCCAGAAAGACCCCACTTCTGACCCAGAAACATAAAAAAGCCAGACTGGAGTTTGCCAAAACCTACCCCGAGAAAGTCAAAAACGTGTTGGATGAATGTTCTCTGGTCAGATGAGACAAAAGTAGAGCTTTTTGCGAAAAGGTATCAACATAGAGTTTACAGGGTAAAAAAACGAGGCCTTCAAAGAACAGAACACGGTCCCCACAGTCAAACATGGTGTAGGTTCTCTGATGTTTTGGGGTTGCTTTGCTGCCTCTGGCACTGGACTGCTTGACCGTGTGCATGGCATTATGAAGTCTGAAGACTACCAACAAAGTTTGCTGAATAATGTAGGGCCCAGTGTGAGAAAGCTAGATCTCCCTCAGAGGTCATGGGTCTACCAGCAGGAAAATGACCCAAAACACTTTAAAAAGCACTAGAAAATGGTTTGAGAGAAAGCACTGGAGACTTCTAAAGTGGCCAGCAATGAGTCCAGACCTGAATCCCATAGAACACCTGTGGAGAGATCTGAAAATCGCAGTTTGGAGAAGGCAGTCTTCAAAGCTCAAAGACCTGGAGCAGTTGGCCAAAGAAGAATGGTCTAAAATTCCAGCAGAGCATTGTAAGAAACTCATTGATGGATACCGGAAGCGGTTGTTCGCAGTTATTTCGTCTAAAGGTTTTGCTACCAAGTATTAGACTGAGGGTGTGTTTTCCGAAATTTCCGGGTTCGCAGTGAGTCAGCAACGGGCACACTTTTGCGAAATATACGATGTTTATTGATTAGAAATTGCAAATAAATGAAGTTTATTGATTACAATCCCACAAAGGCAAGCAAAAAACAAGCCAAACACAAGAAACAATAGCGCTATATATAGTTTGTCAATCCTAAAATCCCCACGTTACCGTTAAAGCACAACAAGATGTCCCTTAACAATGAAAATCTCATCGTTGACAAATGAGCGGAGAGCCAACGTCCCGGGTCAGAGTATCCAAGGAACAAAGCCGAGCGATTTCGTACGTTAATCCTACGGTGGACTCTACGGGTCGCCAGGAAATGTCCGGTTCTTGTAGGAACGCGCCCCCCGGCCCAATGACAAATATTAAAGCTACTTTTGGTTCAGCCCCTTGAAAAAGGGCTTCTCACATGGTTCTGTTAACAGATGTTCTGTCCCCGCGGTAAATATTATGGGTGCAAAACAAGTTATCTCGTGAGATTCCCTCCTAACTATGGAACCCAAGCGCGTAAAAAACAATACTATGGTGCAAATCAAGTTATCTCGTGAATTCACTCCTAACTATGGATCCCAAGGTGATTAACAATAGAAGTTGTTACAATCTAGGTCACAGAGGCAATCATACACCACAAAGGCATAATGTGCTAATGTTAAGGCATCACATAATATTTTCCCCCATCAGGGTGCCAATACTTCCAGCCAATTTTTGGAGTTTTGTGTAAAATCATAATGATTTCATTTTTTTTCTTCTTCTTATATTTGTGGGTTTTTTTTCATTGCAAGCAAAATAAATGAAGATAATACTACCAGGGCATTTGTAATTGCAATCCTTTTCTGGGAGAAATTGAGCATACCAGACAGAATTGCAGGAGCGCCAGTGAGTTGTTATTTTCTTGATTAAATAAAATAAGAGCATTATCTGCCAGTTCAAATGGATTGGCCATCTAGCGCCTTCGATATGAAACGTACAAACGGCTTTCCAGGCTTTTGATCCAAAAGTTGTGTTGCGCTTTTCTGACAGCGGTGCACTTTTCCCAAAAGATTTTTTTTTCTGTGGTCTTCGTTTGAACTTGAACTGGCAATACAACTATAACAACCATGTATATTGTTAGCTATGACCTCCTCATGAGAACATATCATGTAAAGTTTAATGTCAATGAACGTACAGTAAAATAGTGATTGTAAACTAAAGAGTATTCTATAATACCTGTTCCAACTGTGAATGTTAATGTGCAATACGTCTTCAATTGTTTTCAGAAAAATTTGGATGTATCATTTTCTGTCGGGTGCCTTTTGTTGTCGTCTTTTACGTGAAAAGTGATGAGCACTTTGAACAATGTATCGTTGAAATGCTGGATAGATTTCAAAATTGTCAGCAATATATGAAGATGTTACGTGTGCGTGCGTGCGTTTCTCATTCCAAGTCGACGGCATCGTTTCAACGCGCTGTCTGAATGCATGACGCCCAATAAAAGGCAAAACAATGGAAATCACTTGTGTCTCAGTGAATTATCAGTGTAAAGTGGAAAAACAAAAAATACACAATAAAGTGTACTTATGAAAAACATAATAATAATAATGCCAAGGGGCCCATATTTTTGGCCCACCATTTCGTCACAGTGTACTGTGAAACCCATACATGCAATCCAACCCATACCTCCATATTTTGTATATTAACCAGATTTTGTTGCACTGCATACTTCAAACTTCTCACCCCAAATGATTGTCAGTACTTAAGTAGATGGCGCCAAACCTTTTTCTAAAAGAGGAAAAGAAATAAATTAAAGAACTTTTATTTTTTAAGCTTGTAATCAAGTATAAAAACTCACAAAAGTCAAATAAAGCAAACTGTCGTAAACGGATGTTTGCATAGATAAACAGCAATACGCATCACATTTTTCATGATGCTCTATTAGCAACGTATGAAATGAGGTTGCCAGAGTGGGGGCCCCCTAGTGGTCAGGGGCCCTAAGCAGCTGCATAGTCTGCGTATAGGATGGGCCGGCCTTGATTAAAAATCCCAAAATCAAATGATCATGCAAGCATTTTATAGCAATCAAAATTAGCAAAAAATAAAAATATAATCGTTTGAAAATTCCCCTTTGTTTTTATAATACAAATTGAAGAAAGGTTTTTATTCACAAATAAAAGTATGTTTTACTGAAATAAACATAAAAAATCAATACTAAAACTGATGTTCCTTTTATGTAGTTTTTTTTACTTACAATTAGGGCTGCCAAACGATTAAAATTTTTAATCGAGTTAATTACAGCTTAAAAATTGTAATTAATCGCAATTAATCGCAATTCAAACCATCTATAAAATATGCCATATTTTTCTGTAAATTACTGTTGGAATGGAAAGATAAGACACAAGATGGATATATACATTCAACATACGGTACATAAGGACTGTATTTGTTTATTATAACAATAAATCAACAAGATGGCATTAACATTGTTAATATTCTGTTAAAGCAATCCATGGATAAAAAGACTTGTAGTTCTTAAAAGATAAATGTTAGTACAAGTTATAGAAATTTTATATTAAAACCCCTCTTAATGTTTTTGTTTTAATACATTTTTAAAAATTTTCAATCAAAAAATAAACTAGTAGCCCGCCATTGTTGATGTCAATAATTACTTACACAATGCTCATGGGTGCTGAAGCCTATAAAATAAGTCGCACCCAAACGCCAGCAGAGGGCGGCAAAACTCCATAAAACACAACAAGTGAGCGTTTCACTGTACTGTCATTTAAATCTGTCTGAGTGCTGTCTGAGCGGGGCATCTGCGTTAATTGCGTCAAATATTTTAACGTGATTAATTTTAAAAATTAATTAACGCCCGTTAACGCGATAATGTTGACAGCCCTACTTACAATATAATACAATTAATCAAAAAAATAAAATAAAAAAACATTCAAAAAAGAAAATTTACTGTTTTTTTCCGTGTATTTTTTTCATTTCAAATATCTAAGATTTCAACGAAATAATTAAATAAATCTTGGTTGTATTTTACTTTTATTAATAAAGTGGATCATATTAGTGTGAAAAACTACAGAAATTTTATATGTGATACGTTAATATATATGTCAGTGGTTCTTAACCTGGGGTTCGGTGAGTAAGTATAAGGGGTTCGCCAAAGGTAAAGAAACTAGGACTGCAGCTATCGATTATTTTAATAGTCGATTAATCGATGAAGTAGTTAGTTCGAATAATCGAGTAATCTGATAAGGAACATGGAAAACTAAAATACCTGAGCTGAGCCTCAAACGGTGCAAAAAAAAAAAAAAAAATGAGGATCTATGTACAACAAAAGAACAATTGGCCAACTTACATAGCAAAAGTCAGCTAGCTTAAATGCTATTAAATGCTAAGGTTTTTTTTTTTATTTTATTTTTTTTATGATGCTCCTAACAAATGGTTCTGACACATATTCCCACAAAAAAACTGATGAATATATCTATATACTAATTTACGAATGCATTAAAAAACATTAGCTCAAACAAAAACTTAGCTCACATTGGTCTTAACCAGTACTTCTCAAATAGTGGGGCGCGCCCCCCTGGGGGGGCGCAGAGCAATGCCAGGGGGGGCGCATGTGACCTCGGGGAACATGTTTTATGTGTTTTTTTTTTTTTTTTTTGCCGTACTGGAATAAAGTGTACTTGCACATCCACTCAGTAGGTGGCAGTGGCGCTCTCATTTTCAGAATGCGCGCAGTATTTTTGAACTAAGGAAGAGCACTCAGCACACACAGACAACAGATATGAAGAGCAGTGTGCCACCGCCGTTTTCGAAAGCCGTTTTCCGACCGGACTCACTCACGCAGCGACCCACTGTCTTGTCCGGTTCTCACGTCGCCGCCCGAGAAGTGCCATTTTCGGCTTGGGATCGTCACGACGACTGCCCTCACCTACGGTTCTACCTCGGCCGCCGTGAATGCGCTTTTTTCGTGCCGTTTGCCTTTTAGCTTTGACTTTTAATACAGTGGGTGATGATGAAAGACCACTGTTTACTGTGTCTAAAAATAATTATAGCAGACAGCAAGAAGCCAAATCAATTAAGACGCCACTTAAAGACATTAGACCCCAATCTCATTGTTAAGCCGCTTGATTTTTTCAGTGAAAACGTGCCGAATATTGCCAACAATCGTCCTGCTTTGTCAGTGTTATATCAGTAAGCCAGTGAGCATTGTTAGCATGTTAATTGAAAAATAACTCCACATCATTGCAAAGGAGGTAAATACTGTGAGCAGCAAAAATAAAAACTGTCCTGTCCAAGGACCCCCCCCCCCCCCCCTTTTAATTCAGATTTGTTTTTTCGGTCAAATTTTTTGGCACATTATCCTCATGAGTGAATGTTTCTAATCAATTTTAATTTGGTATTATTTACTGATTTTATTACATTTTATTTTTCTGTATCAAATGGTCAAAAATGTACCTTGAGTGTATTTTTTAGTTTGGATGTGAACTTTTTTTTTTTAATTCAGGCAAATTGATGCACATCAAGTCTTCTCTGTTACAAACAAAACAATGTTTATAATAAAGTTATACTTTATTATAAGTTGATCTATGTTACTTTTTTTCTTTATTAGAAAAAAAGGACACAGTGTTAGGCAGATGCGTATTTATAATAGTAATTTTATAGACAAATGATACTATTTACAGTGGCGGCAGAGAGTTTGGGGGGGCGTGACAGAAAATAATTGAGAAGCACTGGTCTTAACAGTGAGCAGTTGGATTCAGCCATGTGAAATGAGGCAAACCAGAGGGCAGTGTATCCACCTTAATCAATAAAACGAAATGCAAACACTTTCAAAATAAACCATTACAACGCCACTTTAATTGAACGAATATTCGAAGCAACAAAATTTAAGTTTTTTTTTCTAATCAAATACTCGAGTTAATCGATTAATCGGTGCAGCACTAAAAGAAACGCGAGTCCTTTTTCGTACGCTGCTTGAATCTAGGCAAAGTGGCTTTTTACACCAGGTTTTGGACTGGTTTGCTCTCAATTTACAGGCTTCATCCATTTCTTTAAACTGCCAGTCCTTGATCTGATGGGAGGAGGACCTGGTTTTCTCAGTGGAAGGTCGACTCGCACTTGGTATGAGGGAATACAACAGACCAATGGGCAGCGCGGTCTCTAATTTTGATTTGTTTATAAAACATGCTGTCAAAATGAGAAGAATTTGCTTAATTATTAGCTTGCTAGCTTAGAAAAATTGCTTTATTATCTCGTTCCGAAGGGTTCGGTGAATCCACATGTGAAACTTGTGGTGTTTGGTACATTTAGCAAGGTTAAGAACCACTGATATAGGTATAGACCCTACCCACCGACGTCACAAAATCACGTGCTCGCTGTATGGTTCCGCCCACTTGTCCGTCATTTTGTGTCTGTATTATCAATGGTCTCAATTGATCGAGCAATTTATAATGCATTTCATGGAAGACCCGGTGCTTTCGGATGCCGTAAACTCACTTGATGCGTTGCATAAAAGGCGTTATGTGGAAAAGCTTCAGTTTATCCATTCGCCAGATCCATATTTGATGCCTAAATCGATGTTTTTCGACCCGCTGTCTCCGCCGTATTTGCCTGACATCTGCTAGCTACCCTGAACTGTACAACTATCTTGTCCACACAAAATCAGCCTATTCTCACGAAAGTTTGAAAAACTTTAAGAGCTTGGAGGCTTATAAATACTTCGTTGCTGGTTGAGTGAAACAGGTCCTCGTCCACGAAAATTCGGCAGGAATCTATCTTGTGCTTGGAAAGGTGAGTTACGAAATTTTCAATTCAAAATCTTTTGTTATTGCTAACATCCACTGTCAAGTCTAATGTATTTCATGTCGTTTGTCAATGGAGTTAGGGCTTTTAATGTTTATATGGTTTAGCGATAGCACTCTCACTACGTACATACGTGTATGTTGTCGGCGATTAGCCTAGCAATGATCTTAATTGTGGTTGTCAGCCCAAAACCCTCTAAATATATATTAAATGCATCTTACCAGATATAAAATGACTACTACATAATCTGTGGTAATCGTTTGGAGCCCAGTTTTCTCGTCGAATTGCAGCAGCCCATCTCGCTCTCTCCTCTCCGGGTCTCTCGGAATCCGGTAGAACTTCAAGTCTCTCCGTCTATCTTCTCTGTTATTGCAACCGACCGCCACACACGCCTTCACCATTTTGATGATTAATGTTAACGAGCAGAAAAACACGTCGTAAATAGGAGGAATGTATGTAGCCGTAACAGGGAAACATGATGTGTTGACGGACAATTGGGCGGCACCAGTCAGGAGGAAGGAGTTGTGACGTCACGTGGGTAGGGTCTATTGTGCACACACGGAGAAAGCCTTTCCCCCGGTGGAAATGTCATTGCATGTAATTTTTTCCTATATAAGAATTTAAAATTAAGACTTTGCCAGTAAAATGTTGTTTATAAAAGTTGGAAAGTAATAAAACAAACAACAAAAATTAATGAAATGAACGAAATAAATATATCTATAACGGGTCAAAATTATTTTTCGAACACATCATGTGACTAGCACCTTAGAAACGGCCATTTTATTTGCTTGTCCAAAACCACCTGAGGACAGATTCTGGCTGGAATATTCAGTCAAAAAGGATGTGGCGTCTACTTCCCCACAAGGTAAGACAGAAAAATGTGTGCGCTCACACACACACACACACAGCTGGGATGTCAGAATGTACAAGCTTCAGCTAAGCTACTATCCGAGCATATTTTGGTAAATGATGTTATACTTGTATAGCGCCTTTCCACCTTTCGAGGCCCTCAAAGCGCTTTACGCTACATCGCCATCCACCTACTGGTGACGCAGCAACAGGAACAACGTGGGGTTCAGTATCTTGCTCAAGGATACTTAGAAGAGTTCATCAGGGCGGAGAATCGAAACCACAACCTCTGGCGTGGGCGACAACTACTGTAATTTTCGGACTATAAGGCGCACCTGACTATAAGCCGCCACCCACCAAATTTGACCTGAAAACAGCATTTGTTCAGAGATAATCCGCACTGGACTATAAACCACAACTGTCCTCATTGTATTATAGGATACAGCAGGGCAAATAAGTATTTAGTCAGCCACTAATTGTGCAAGTTCTCCCACTTGAAAATATTAGAGGCCTGTAAATGTCTGTTTTTAGGTGACCAAATACTTATTTTCCACTCTAATTTGGAAATAAATTCTTTATAAATCAAACAATGTGATTTTCTGTTTTTTTTTCCCACATTCTGCCTCTCATAGTTGAGGTTTACCCATGTTGACAATTACAGGCCTCTCTAATCTTTTCAAGTAGGAGAACTTGCACAATTGGTGGTTGACTAAATACTAATTTGCCCCACTGTATGTACACCAAAAGATATCATATATACCGGGATATTATGTATACCGGGAACACTTTATTTTTCGAACAGATCAAGTGACTAGCAACTTAGACGGTCATTTGCTTTGCATATAATTAAAAAATAAATTTAAAAAAATTAAGGGAGGGCAATTTTATTTTGTCAAATCATTTTTTCTTTGATTGAAAATATGTTTTTTTTTTTTGATTGAAGCAACTTTTTGGGGGATTAAATGATTTAGACACAAATGTCCTATCCATAATTTGGCCCAAACACACACAAAAAAAATTAAGTGTTCAAATTTTTCTATCTCAAATATTTTTTTGAATTCAAATACTTTATCCATGAATGAAATTTTTCGTTTTTTGATTGAAGTGAATTTTCTTTTTGAAAATATATTTTTTTGAAGCAACTTATTTTTTGATCGAATAATAAAGACAAAAATGTCCTAACCAAAATGTGGCCCAAACACAAATCAACATTACTTCAATCAAAAAAAGTTGCTTCAATCAAAAAAAATAATAAATAAAAGGTAGCTTTCACATGCATTTTTTTTAGTTTCAAATTTATTTTTGCATTCACATTTTTTTTTTGTTTTTTTTTTTGTTTGTTTTTGATTGAAGCGACTTTTTTTTTGGTTGAAAATATATATTTTGATTGAAGCAACTTTTTTTCAATTGAATAATAAAGAAACAAATTTACCTCCATACGGCTCCACCCAGGGGATACAATTTTTGACTGGGGTAACTAAATTGGCACGATACCGGCAGGTGTACCATATTCAATAGATGACAATCTTGGCGAAACGTATTGCCTAAGCAGAGTGATTTAGAATTCCCCACGAGAATGATGGGAAACAAAAAAACACTCATTGTCAACTTATTATTATAAGTTAATTTTATTGCTGACACTGCGTTTCGAGATCATCAACATGTTGTGCCCCCCCTGCCCCAAAAAGCAAACTCCGCCTATGGTTTTCGTGTCAAATTTGGTGTGTGGCGGCTTACAGTCAGGTGCGCATTATGGTGCGAAAATTACGGTATAATAAAATTTGATCAAATAATAAGACGGGGAAAAAATGTAAGGATTTTTTTTTTTTTTTAAGTGCGAGTTAGCTATGAAAAAAATGCAATTAAAATGTTTCATGTTTAACTGCTAGCAAACACGCGTGTGCCACCACATAATGATGAATGAATCAATGCAGCTATGCAAGCAAAATGTTTGACTCATTTAAATGTGTGCTTACTACAATCACCAGCTAAATAAAAACATCATTACTGGATCAAACTTGTGGCTCGTCCTTACTTTCGTCTCGCACTTCCGTGTACTACCTGTACGCGTTTGACTTCCGGGTAGGACCGCAAACCCCCGCCCTCTTTTTCAGGTCCCACTCTTTTCTTCATTTACCTGCCGGTCGGATCTGACTTCTTTACGATCGCAAATGCTTGTTCGTCGGCGACAGAATGGACAAGAGGAGCATGTCGACGACCGTCACTTATATGCGTTGGAGAAATTCAGATCAAAAGTAGGGGGAAAAAACACTCATTTTAATGTTAGTGTGTGCCGCTCTGTGCCAAAGTGTATCAAGTGTCTATGACTTTCTGGGTTTGTGTGTTTCCGTGTCTGTCCGCGTGTATGTATGACTTGTGTTTTTTTTCCCCCATGACGTGTGTGTTCCAAAAAGTGAGTCCTTGGTGTCCATTAAGGCTTCCACAAACCATTTTTTAAATAAAAATTTATTTATTTATTTATTGGATAGTTGTCAAATCGGCGGTGAGACGATTTATTGGATAATTTAGAAATCACGTCATATATTAGTATATTAATGTGGGGATAATATTTTAGCTGTAAATGCATTAGAACCTAAAAACATGGACTACAAATGACAGGTAACGATGAAATTGATTGTTCATCAAACATCTCATTTGGATTCATTGCAAAGAATCTGCTTTCATGAAGGACCACAGAAATTAAAGAATATTTACCGTTTTTCCTTTTTTTTTTTTTTTTTAAAAATTGAAAATCAAAATGAAATGATCAGCATTCACTTTTAGTTAACATCTTACATATGGCGGAAACATTATATATATATATATATATATATATATATATATATATATTAGGGCTGTCAAACGATTAAAATTTTTAATCGAGTTAATTACAGCTTAAAAATTAATTAATCGTAATTAATCGCAATTAATCGCAATTCAAACCATCTATAAAATATGCCATATTTTTCTGTAAATTATTGTTGGAATGGAAAGATAAGACAAGATGGATATATACATTCAACATATGGTACATAAGGACTGTATTTGTTTATTATAACAATAAATCAACAAGATGACATTAACATTATTAACATTCTGTTAAAGTGATCCATGGATAGAAAGACTTGTAGTTCTTAAAAGATGAATATTAGTACAAGTTATAGAAAAGTTATACTAAAACGCCTCTTAATGTTTTCGTTTTAATAAAATTTGTAAAATTTTCAATCAAAAAATAAACTAGTAGCCCTATTCTCTCCTCAATGTGTGTGAGTACACAAATTGACAGATAGCGAACATAAGTTCCAAAAAGAAATCAGACGGTGTGGCAAAGTTGCATGGGCTTTACTGAAGTCATCTCTTTTTGACAGGAGCACATTTCTTGTATTTTTGTAAAATTGAAAATAACAAGGCAATGTGTCAATAACTTGCATAAATCACAAAATGACATAAAATGTACACACACGTGTCCATTTAAGCAGTAGCACTAGCCAATTAGCTCACAAGCATCTAACAATGTAACTGCATTTCACCATATATGTGAACAAATTCAAATACACATCATCAATAACTATCTAATGCTCATGAATACAAACAAAGGAGGAATATAACTCAAAAGCGATGCATTTATTAGACACAAACAGTGTGATGGGGCTATGAGAACTGCCACTGAATACTGGATGCGGACGTTAGCTGGTCTAAATAGCACTGTCTATTAGTGTGAGTTCGCGTCGACATATAATCACGTCAGAAAAGCACGCCGAAACCCAAATAATCAGCTGCACTGAATCGCCAGCAGAGGGCGACATTACGCCACATAACATATGCAAGTCACACCCAAGCGCCAGCAGAGGGCGGAAAAACTCCATAAAACACAATTAACAAGTTGGCCTTTCACTGTACTGACATTTAAATCTGTCTGAGCGGGCCTAGTGTGTTAATTGCGTCCAATATTTTAACGTGATTAATTTAAAAAATTAATTAACGCCCGTTAACGCGATAATTTTGACAGCCCTAATATATATATACAGTATATATATACACTCACTGGCCACTTTATTAGGTACACCTGTCCAACTGCTCGTTAACACTTAATTTCTAATCAGCCAGTCACATGCCGGCAACTCACTGCATTTAGGCATGTAGACATGGTTTAAGACAATCTCCTGCAGTTCAAACCGAGCATCAGTATGGGGAAGAAAGGTGATTTGAGTGACTTTGAAAGTGGCATGGTTGTTGGTGCCAGAAGGGTTGGTCTGAGTATTTCAGAAACTGCTGATCTCCTGGGATTTTCACGCACAACCATCTCTAGGGTTTACAGAGAATGGTCCGAAAAAGAAAATATATCCAGTGAGCGGCAGTTCTGTGGGCGGAAATGCCTTGTTGATGCCAGAGGTCAGAGGAGAATGGCCAGACTGGTTTGAGCTGATAGAAAGGCAACAGTGACTCAAATAACCACCCGTTACAGCCAAGGTAGGCAGAAGAGCATCTCTAAATGCACAGTACGTCGAACTTTGAGGCAGATGGGCTACAGCAGCAGAAGACCACGCCGGGTGCCACTCCTTTCAGCTAAGAACAGGAAACTGAGGTATACAATTTGCACAAGCTCATCGAAATTGGACAACAGAAGATTGGAAAAACGTTGCCTGGTCCGATGAGTCTCGATTTCTGCTACGACATTCGGATGGTAGGGTCAGAATTTGGCGTCAACAACATGAAAGCATGGATCCATCCTGCCTTGTATCAACGGTTCAGGCTGGTGGTGGTGGTGTAATGGTGTGGGGAATGTTTTCTTGGCACTCTTTGGGCCCCTTGGTACCAATTGAGCATCGTTGGAACGCCACAGCCTACCTGAGTACTGATGTCCATCCCTTTATGACCACAATGTACCCAACTTCCGATGGCCACTTTCAGCAGGATAATGTGCCATGTCATAAAGCTGGAATCATGTCAGACTGGTTTCTTGAACATGACAATGAGTTCACTGTACTCAAATGGCCTCCACAGTCAGCAGATCTCAATCCAATAGAGCATCTTTGGGATGTGGTGGAACGGGAGATTCGCATCAAGGATGTGCAGCCGACAAATCTGCACCAACTGTGTGATGCCATCATGTCAATAAGGACCAAACTCTCTGAGGAATGCTTCCAACACCTTGTTGAATCTATGCCACGAAGAATTGAGGCAGTCCTGAAGGCAAAAGGGGGTCCAACCCGTTACTAGCATGGTGTACCTAATAAAGTGGCCGGTGAGTGTATGTATATATATATATATATATATATATATATATATATATATATATATATATATATTAGGGCTGTCAAAATTAACGCGTTAACGCGCGGTAATTAATTTTTTAAATTAATCACGTCAAAATATTTGACGCAATTAACGCACATGTCCCATTCAGACAGTATTCTGCCTTTTGGTAAGGTTTACAGCAAGGCTTTTTGTGCTGTCTAAGAGCGAACTCTTGTGGTCGCTTTGCGACATGTTTTATTTTTTTTTGCCAGTTCTATATGGCTGCACGTCGTCTCTGTTGTGCTTATATGATCCTTGGACAAGATTTGTCCGCAAGTATGGTTGTTGTAAAGAATGTACATATTATGTTAATAAGCGAAATGTTATATTTTTTTGTATGAGACGCTTTTTGTTTATATTTAGTTAACCTGTATAGCGTGCTAATCTAACGTTGTTGCTAATGCAATGCTTGTGTACTTTTATTTTGTAGTTTTACGACGGTCTAAAGAGGACAATGGTTTGAGGCCATTTTATTAATAAATGAGATGAAAAAGGAAGAAGTCTAATTATTAAGGCGTCGTTCACTAGCTGTCTAGCTTTGGAAAAAGTCAACGCTTTGGAGTGAGGACAGCATAGACAGATTTAAATGACAGTAGAGTGAAATGCCCACTACAGTCCTTATGTACCGTATGTTGAATGTATATATCCATCTTGTGTCTATCTTTCCATTCCAACAATTTATTTTACAGAATATATATAGAATTTACAGAAAAATATGGCATATTTTATCGATGGTTTGAATTGCGATTAATTGCGATTAATTACGATTAATTCATTTTTAAGCTGTAATTAACTCGATTAAAAATTTTAATCGTTTGACAGCCCTATTGTTTACACATTATACACACACCCTCTCTCAACACAGAAAGTCGCCAGGGAGAAATAAGACCACAGGCTGCATTATGAAAATGTTATTGTCAACAGATGTTTACAATGGCGGAAGACTATAAAAGTAGGCTCATGACAGAGAGGAAACTAGTTAGCCGTCTTCGCACTCTAACTAGCCACATTAGCAAGCTTACGTTATAGTATTTGTTTTACCATCGCTAGACACACGAAACACGCGTGAGAGAACTCTAGTAGCTGTTGGGAAATGTTCATGACAATGTTTACTTACCTTAATTTTTGTGTAAAGTGACGAAAATCATGTTGGAGGTCCCTCCGTCTGTTTCTTTACAGTAGCCAGTGGCGCCCCCAGGGGGTGGCCAGGGGTGGCCACGGCCACCCCTATAAATTTGTTGGCCACCCCACTGGCCACCCCGCTTCCCACTAAATCGTAGATTGTTGTAGCATCAATTATGCATTTCATCCCAAATTCAAATCTGCTAGCACCTGTTTTTCCCCAGTAATTATTTTGTTTTGTTAAATGTACACCTTCTGCCTAATATATACATAACCCAATAACACAAAATTGTTGTGGAACTCAAAATGTTGACTGGACAGTTATGGACTATGCACATTAAATCATTAGTAACTAGGAGTGTCAAACAATTAAAATTTTTAATCGAGTTAATTACAGCTTAAAAATTAATTAATCGTAATTAATCGCAATTCAAGCCATCTATAAAATATGCCATATTTTTCTGTAAATTATTGTTTGAATGGAAAGGTGAGACACAAGATGGATATACACATTCAACATATGGTCCATAAGTACTGTATTTGTTTGTTATAACAATAAATCAACAAGATGGCATTACCATTATTAACATTCTGTTAAAGCGATCCATGGATAGAAAGACTTGTAATCCTTAAAAGATAATAAAATTTGTAAAATTTTCAATCAAAAAATAAACTGGTAGCCCGCCAGTGTTAATGCTAATAATTACTTACACAATGCTCATGGGTGCTGAAGCCTATAAAATCAGTCGCACCCAAGCGCCAGCAGAGGGCGACAAAACTCCGAAAAACACAACAAGTACACATTTCACTGTGCTGTCATTTTAATGTTAGAGCGGGGCATGTGCGTTAATTGCGTCAAATATTTTAATGTGATTAATTTTAAAAAATAATTACCGCCCGTTAACGCGATAATTTTGACAGCCCTATTAGTAACATCAAATATTACATAATACACCAAAGTATATCAGTAGCCGTGTCCTTAAGTCTTTCATATAGTTTTCCCCCTGAACTTTTTACTGCAATAATATAATGAAAACCTGAAATTATGGCTTTTAGTTTTGGCCACCCCAAGACTTTGAGTGGCCCCATCTGGCCACCCCTATGAAAAATTTCTGGAGGCGCCACTGACAGTAGCCGAAGTACTCCCATACTAGCGACTTTTTTGAGGGGGGGAAACCGTGATGTTTTCATTTCACGGTAAACCTTGAATGCCTACCCATGTATTAATAATACTTTTATCGCCATAGCGTGAGAGAGGTTCCCACTCCTTCCTGTGTGTGTTTTTGTGTTTGTGTGTTGCCAATCGAGTGTCATCATTGTGTTTGTGCCCACCCATTTTTTTTTTGTTTTGCCATTTAGCAATGATGGTAATCAGGCGACTCACAAAGATGAATATTCAGGTTCAATCCAGGATAAATGTTCCATTGCCATTGGAAGCGTGGCCTCAGGGTATAGAAAGTCCTCAGTGTCGTCAGCAGATCCGACCAAACAAGGTTCGTGCATAGACTCCTTGGATACAACATCTGCTTGTTTTGAGGGCCCGACTTGTGATCTTAACGTCTTTTGTATCAGCAGATACCTTCACTCTCGATGAGGGACTGGATGCCCTGGGCTTTGGAAGCTTCCAGTGGAAATTGCTGTTTGTCACCGGGTTTTCCTGGGTAAGAAGGCTTTTTTTTCCCCCTCATCTGACATCCATTTAGTCCCACTGGCATTGCTTGTGTTAATACAGGTGGCAGATGCCATGGAGATGATGATCCTCAGCATCCTCGGCCCACAGCTGCACTGCGACTGGAGGTTGTCAGGCTACAAAGTGGCTCTCATAACGTCGGTAAATGCGCTACAGTTTCACCGGGAAAAAAATACACAAAATATTTTTTACACAGAAATATCAAAAAATTATGAAGCAAATAAATATCATCGGCACAACAATTTGCGCCCTTCTCATTAACCCTTTACACTCCCAGCATTTTTTGTGAGATTGGGGAGTTGATTTTCCTATGAGTATTTTAGGGCTGCAGCTATCGATTATTTTCTTAGTCGATTAATCGATGAAGTAGTTCGAATAATCGAGTAATCGGATAAGGAACATGAAAAATTTAAATACCTGATCTGAGCTTCAAACTATAAAGATAAATAAGGATTTATGTACAACAAAAGAACAATTGGCTAACTTGCAAAGTAAAAGTCCGCTAGCTTAAATGCTATTAAAACGCTAAATATTTTTTTCCCCACAATGTTCTTAAAGCGGAAATGTGAAGTAATTTCATAACATGCCAAATAGGGTCACAATTAAAGTAATTAAACATTGTCCAACAAATAAAGTGTGAAAAAAATAATTTATATGTTGTATATTTGACAAAATAATCGTGTTTCCGAAGTTCGAGCCTGAAAGGGGACGAACCCAGAAGTGATACGTCACACGGGGAACAGCGATGGCAGCTCCATACATACGGCCGCCATTCAAAGCCCTTCAAACAGCGATATAAGCGATAAATCGAGGGCAAGGGAGGAGATGCAAGTTTTTGAAGAGTTGGAGAAGAAGAGGAGGTTGGAATTTCATGTTGGACCTAACATGTATTAGCCAGACGCTAATCAGGACGCAAACAATGTGCCTAGACTACCTGACATGGAATGGAGACAAGACCCATCAAGATTACAAGATTGGTAAAATATAGTTATTATTTTCATGATTTGAAGATGCAGGCATTTGCACATAATTTTATGTTTTTGTCCATCTGATGACATTGTTTAAAAAAATAATAATCAGACTTCATGTTCATTTTGGCAGATCCGGCAGCTCTCGTGCATATAAAATAACAATATAAAAACGTTGGGGGGAAAGAAGGAGATGAGTCGTTGATGGCTTTCTCCACTTTATTGTGGCAACAATAAGAAAACAAAATAATAGCGGACTGCCGCCACATTCGACCGCAAAGTTTTGCTTCTCGCCGATCTCCTCCTCGCCTCCCACTCCAGCGTCTCTTAAACGGATTGTGCATAGTGTCTTGTTATGAGCTTTTTGTTTACAAATGTATCGAACACACGACGTGCTGGCAACTTTGTTTCTTTATTAACACATGGAGCTAACAGTACGAACACAGCTCGGGGCTCTCGGCAGGAAGTGGCGTCTAATGGCGTGAGGAAATGTAGTTTTTTCACACAAGCGAACAGATTACAAAGCACCACTTCAGTGTTGTCCCGAGACTACATTTCCCATAATTCACTGCGTGACCTGCGCGCTCGCTGATTCGCTGCCAGAAATTAAAACCAAAACGCTTGTTGTTGTCACCTGTCAGCGGCTCTCGTACGTAAAACACAAACTAGAAGGCGATCACCGTGAAAGAAACGCCGAACCGTACAAATGCAATGCAATGCTTGAAGCATGAAGGTGGAAATACATAATACAAATACAAATAAAAGTGCACAAACTCACCGGCGGTGTGTGTTTCTTACGGCAACGTGACCGTGAATTACCGCGACGCCGACCCGCTTATATGCACATCCACACCCCTTTCCCGATTGACAGTGGATTAACCCTTTCGGACAAGATCGTAGATAACGCACAATTTAAACACGCTTAACCGAGCGAACGCAACAACAACTATGATCGGGGATTGCCACGAGTTAACTTTCGGCTAACGTCGCTAGCTTATACTGTTCATTCCACAACAGTTGGCAGCTCTGCTTTGACAAAGTCATCAGTCATCTATCCAAAAATCACACTTTTTGGCAAATCCTGGATCATAAGCAGACCGGTTAAGGAAGCAGGCATCTTCGAAGTGTTTGCAGCAGAGAACACTACTCGATGATGGCGTGAAATTCATTCGCTTCGTGCGAACGAAAGATGTCCATTTACGTGCCCTGCTATCCTTTGGCCACTCATACAACTTTTCGTTTGAGCGAGAACAAAACATCGCCACTCACCGCCGTGGCATCTTACCGAGAAGCAATGCAACAAACAATACTGTTCTATGGCGGACTTCCCTCGCACTTCCCGGTGTGACGTAATTTCCGAAGATTTCCGAAGAAAAGCATTTTCGTTGTCAAGGGCGTTGCTATGGGTTAAACAAAGAATCTGGAAGGGTTGCGTTAAAAAAAATAATGAAAATATGCTTATAATTGTTTAGCCATTGATATTATTCAAAAACATGGTTGGCCAACCTTAGTTCACATTTCCGCTTTAACAAATGGTTCAAACACATATTCCCACAAAAAAAACGGCTAAATATATCTATAAATTACAAATGCATTAAAAACACATTAGCTCATACAAAAACATAGCTTATGTATGTCTTAACATGGAGCAGCTGGATTCAGCCATGTGGAATGAGGCAGACTAGAGGGCAGTGTATCCACCCAAATCAGTAAAACTAAATGCAAACACTTTCAAAATAAACCATTACAACACCACTTCAATCTTAAAATCTTTTTATCTAATCGAATACTTGACTTAATCGATTAATCGTTGCAGCACTAGAGTATTTATAAACTAAAAAAAAAAAAAAAAAACCAATCCAAAGTTAGGTTTTTATTCCTAAATCATCAAAGGATTATGTCATGAACTTTTTTTTTTCAAAAATTTCCCATTTTTTAATGTGTCATAATAAGTTGAAGAATTCCAAATGCCAAATATGGAAAATCACGCGCATTGCATTGATTGATTCACTGGTAAACTGTAAGGTTTTGACAACTTATCATAAACATTGAACCTCTTGGCTTTAATTTGACATATTGTGCGTCGAAGTTGAGCTAATGAGCACGGAGTAATTTACATTCCAGAAATTGCACATTTTGACAATATTTTGTAAAGAATAGACATTATTGTCATGAAATGTGAAAAAAAACATTTTCTGTTCATTTCTATGAAATTAAACTTTATCTTTTACATCTGGGAGGGGTCTGTTCATGATAAATGACTATTTTTTCGTTTTATTACCTTTTTGGAGGGGATCAATGACACTTTTGATCAAATCCTTTTTCTCCGAATCTTTCTGGGCATTCATCTTCAGACTCTTCTACTGGTGTTCTTCACCTCTTCTACCCCTGCCTTGTTGTTGCAGTCTTAAACGTGGAGCTTTTTTCTTCCGCCTCAGGTGGTGTTTGCTGGCATGGGCCTCAGCTCGTCATTATGGGGCAACTTGTCTGACAAGTACGGCAGGAAAAAGGTCAGCTCAGGTCAGTCGTTTAAATTTATGAGCACATATTGTGACCGCTTATGTCTCCGTGAATGTGAACACAGGGGCTGACCATTTGCATGTGTTGGACGTTCTACTACGGCGTGTTGAGCGCCCTGGCGCCAAATTTCGGGTGGCTTTTAGTGATGCGAAGCCTAGTGGGCGTTGGCATCGGAGGAGCCCATCAGTCGTGAGAGTTCTTGTTTTTACTATTTATTTATTTCACACTTTTGGAAAAAAAGGTTTCATTAGGACCTTATTTCAGAGGTTGCGCTAGACTTTTTCGTTGTCTGTCATTTTGACCGACAGGGTCATAAAAATCCGGTCATAATCTATTTTTACCCGTCACTTAAAATTTTTTAAAATGTTAATAATGACATATTCAATAGTATTTAGTTTTCATTCATCTTTAATTAATATTCTGTCTGAACAAGCTTAACAGAGAATCCAAACCGCGCCATCACACATCAATCAGCTGTGCGTTATTAGTGCCTTCCTAAAAAGCCGTGTTCAAGGCAAGCTAGGCGCTAATAACGCACAGCTGCATCGCTACCATACCGTCTCTTGCTTTTTGATGACGTAATTGCTGCATTAAATCCGATTTGCGGGACTGGACAGTACAGACCGCCGCCACAGTCTGGAAAAATGTGGCCCAGATCGGATTTAGACCACATACGACAGTGACCCAGATCGGATTTGAAATGGTCCCGTTCTATGCGACTTGTCACGTTCAGAACGTCAAGTTAATGCCTCACTCGAGTCGGAAAAAACACGAAAAAATCGGGTTCGTGCATTAAGACCTGTAGTATGAACGTAGCCTTAGTTCGGATGCTCAGTTGCCTTGACATTTTTTCGAGTAAGGCCAACGACGTCATGCATCAAGAGAGACAATAGCTAATTAATATGCTCACTCGCCACCCTGTGGTCTGGGGTGTGAATTGCAACCTGTCAAAATGACGGATGGACTTCAGTTTTTTCCGTCACCGTTTTAAAAAACCGGTCAACGACGGAAAATATTCGGTTAACGCGACCCCTGCCTTATTTTTCAAATTTCTCTGATAATTGCTTCATGTTGTAGGTATTTAAGGGCTAAGCAACATTACTCCGTGTGACCCTTCCAATTTTCTAAAATGGCAACAATCAACAAAAAAAAAACGTTGACTGTGACGGCCGACGCTTCAAGGATAGGTGGAAATTGGACTATTTCTTCACTAAAATACGCAACAACTGTGTCTTGCCTCATTTGCAGAGAGACTGTTGCTGTTTTTAAAGATTTCAATGTGAGGCAATATTACCAAACAAGACACGCTGACATGTACGACAAGATTACAGGGAAGATGCGCAGCGAGAAATTGAAGCAACTTGAAGCTAATTTAATTTCACAGCAGTAGTATTTTGCAAAAGCCCGAGAGTCGAAAGAGAACACCGCAAAGGCTAGTTGCAAGATTGTTAAAATTATTCATTAAAAAAAATAATAAAGCAAATGTGACACACTGAATGGCTTGCTAAATTTTGCTTAAATATATTGTTCTACGTAAAGGACGTCAACCAATGTCTGCCCGCCACATTTTTACCATGTCTAATCTGGCCCCCTTATCAAAAAGTATGGACTAAACCCATAAATTCAGTCACACTAAAGCGCCAGCAGAGGGAGACAAAAAACACAAGTAACAAGTGGACATGTCACTGTGCTGTCATTTTAATGTTTGAGCGGGGCATGAGCGTTAATTGCGTCAAATATTATAACGTGATCAATTTTAAAAATTAATTACCGCCCGTTAACGCGATAGTTTTGACATCCCTAGTTAAAACGGTTGAATAATGTCCATTGATTTTATTTCAAGAAAAAAATTTAAGAAAAGTTCAGAAGATTTTTTTGTTGTTGTTGTTGAATATAAAAAAATATATTGCCCAGCTAAAGCTAGAGGTGTGATGCTCATTTTCTCACTTACAGGGTGACTCTATACTCAGAATTTATTTCATCCAAAGCGAGGGGCTTCTCCGTCATCCTGATGGCAGTAGGTAGACGCACATCACTTTCACAAGTTCACATTTTTCTCATCAGTTTTCCTCATCAAGACATCAAAAATTATTAATAAAACAATTGCCCATTTGCTTAGTGTTTTCCTAAATATCCACACTTGAAATCCCCAATTTAAGGGTTTTGGTGTAAAGAAAACAGTTCCCTTTAATTTAGTAATTTCAAATAATTTTGTACTCATTTTAACTCATCGGCTGCCTTTCACGGCGATAGATGTCCAATCAATTTGAAGTAATTTCTCTGCCACCCTCCAACTTCAAAGGGGTTGGACGTAGACATGTGCCGGTTACCGGTTTCACGGTTTACCGTGGTGTGAAAACGTCGCAGTTTCAAAACCACTAAAAATTTCCGTCATACCTTAGTACGGTATTCGCTATTTTTCAAGTGCCAAAATGCAGCCGAAGTGGCTTGGTGCGGCAGCGCTCACCCCTTCCCCTGTTTGTTGCCGTGAGTGTCAGTGACGCTATTCTGCTTAACAGCCAGCAAACCCAAAAACAAACCCTCCAAACACAAGGCGTACTTTTCTTCAATTTATTGAGCTCTCAAATCGTGGTGAAATATACAAATGAATACATTTGAAGCGTTGTACACTTGTATTTTTCCACGTGTGATTAGGTGCAATTGGATAGCAGTAGCACCATTAAAAAGTTCGCCAAAAACAAAACACACATTTTCCTTTCAAATTCAATATACAAACTAACTAAAACTTACAAAGACGAATGTTAGCCTAGGCTAAGCTGGGAGAGCAGCTTCGTCGAGGTTTTATGTCTCACAACCGCTGAGTGAGAAACAAGCTTGAATGAAGGGGGGAAAGAAAAAGAATCGCTAATTGAGAAAGGAGGTCTCACTACTCACTTTTGGGGTTTTTTTTGTTTTTTTTTTTGATGAAACCTTTCCTCAACAACATTTACATTTTTATTAATTTATAAAACTAACTTATACATTTTTAACTAACTTATTAACTTATGAATTCTTTGTTCTATTTAACACAAAGGCATGGCATCATGTAGACTAGAGTTGACACAGTGGCTGAAAATGGCGAAACTTCACTTGAGCTTCCCCCCCTCAAAAAAAGTCATACAGTATATATTTTTGATTTTATTTAGAAGTGTTTTTACTTTTTTATAGCAATTATTTTGTTCTTACTCTAATATTGAGCAACTTGAGCTGTGGGTATAGTTTAGGTTCTATTTATTTTAATTTTATATAAAATATTTGTTATTTTTTTGTTAATTTATTTATTTTCACATTATATTCGTGTTCCAATTTGCAAATATGTTTTGAAAAAAACTCCTGTTCAATGGGAAAAAAAATTATTATTATTTTTTTTTTTTTTACACCCATACATCTCAAAATATTGGAGCTATAATTGCAATACCGTGAAACCGCTGTATTTTTGCTCACGGTTATCGTACCGTCAAAATCTTACACCGGCACATGCCTAGTTGGACATCTACTAGTGAAAAAAGGCAATTGAGAAGTTAGGGGAGATATTTAGTCGTTTCCGAGCCCCTTCACAGCTCGTATCAGACAACGGGCCCCAATTTGTGTCAAAAGAAATGGTTGAATTCCTGCAAACCAATGAGGTTCAACACATTAAGTCTGCTCCCTATCACCCGGCAACCAGCGGCTTGGCAGAGAGGTTTGTGCAGACCCTCAAACATGCTCTCAAAGCGTGAAGCGTTGAAGTGTCATGGTTTGGGGATGCTTTGCTGCAGCAGGACCTGGCAAGCTCACTATCTTAGAATCCACCAGTAATTCTATCGTGAATCAGAGGGTGCTTGAGGAACATGTGAGATCATCCGCAAAAAAAAAATTCAAACTGAAGCGAAACTGGACCCTGCAACAAGACAACAACTCAAAACATACCAGTAAATCCACAAATGACTGGCTGAAAAGGAAGAAATGGAGAGTCCCGGAATGACCGAGTCAAAGCCTGGATCTTAATCCCATTGAGATGCTGTGGGGTGACTGGAAATGGACTGCACATGCAAGAAACCCCTCGAACATCTCACAGCTGAAAGTATTCTGCGTTGAGGAGTGGGGCAAACTTTCTTCAGACTGATGTCAAAGATTGGTAGATGTCTACAAAAAGCATCTCACTAAAGTTATTTCAGCCAAAGGGGGTAACACTAGCCATTAATTGGTAGGGTGTCCTTACTATTTCCTCAGTTAGAATATGCATTTTTGTCGATATATTTGGTTTAATGAGTAAAACAATGTTAATTTTTGTTGTTCACCTGCAATTAAATCACTTTCTTTTGCAGAGATAAAGAAAAACAAGATCAGACATTGTATTTTGACATTTCTTATTAAAGAACTGAATATTTAGTGGGGTGTCCTAATTTTTTTACATGAATATACTTCTAAAGTCTCTCTAAGCTTTTTTTTATTATTGCGTTTCAGGCTTTTTGGGCCGTCGGCGTGGTTTGCGAGGTTCTCCTGGCCTTGTGGGTCATGCCCACCCTTGGCTGGCGATGGCTGCTTGGCCTTTCTGCCACACCATTGGCCATCTTTCTGTGCTTTTGCTTGGTAATGAAATGCATCGGTTCATTTAAATAGAACAGAATAGAAGCAGAATTTTTTTTCTCATACGCAGTGGCTGCCCGAGAGTCCTCGCTTTGACCTGCTAAACGGAAACCAAGCCAAAGTTATGGCGACGTTAGAGAACATCGCAAAACACAATGGCAAAGCCTTGCCTCGGGGAAGGATAGTCTGCAACGTTCAGGTAAGGAGAGACAGGTTTTAAGCGTAGAAATTAGGGCCCGACTGATATGAGTCTGATATTTGGCACAAGATTCCCATAGTGCTTTAAATTTTTGTTTCAGTGTCATTTGTGAGGCTTAAGGTTAGGGCTGGGTGATATGTAAATCGAGCAGATTTACCTCGATAACTATAAATGACGATAAATTCGCCCAAGCGGACTGTTATATAATTTGAAAGTCTGAATTAATGCGTGAAATACAAATTAACTGTTTCTCGTTGATATATATACCAGATTTCAATTTAACATATTTAAACAATTGTACATGCAGTCTAAACATTAAGTACCGTAATTTTTGCACTATAAGGCGCACGTGATTTTAAGCTGCCACCCACCAAATGTGACACGAAAACTGCATTTGTTCATAGATAAGCCGCGGCTGTCCTCACTGTATTGTTGGATATTTGCACCAAAAGACATTAACCGGTCACGTTTTATTTGACAGCTGCATCATCCGACTGTCATAAGACCAAATGAACCACCATGAAGCTTTGAATCAATTGGCTGCCAAGCTTTATTGCTTCAAGAAGCTTCATTTGGCCATCATTGCTCCCTTGGGGGAGACAGTCAACCTCTTCTGCCACCTGCTGTCAACACTGTTGTTGTCGTCCAACATGCCTCCTAGCATGCATTACAGCGTTACAGATCGAGCTGGGAATCTTTGGGCACCTAACGATTCGATTACGATTCAGAGGCTCCGATTTGATAATAAAACGATTATTGATGCACCCTCCCCTCCTTTTTTTTTTTTTAATGTTTTGTACATTAGTTCAAAAAATTGTTCAAAAATCCTCTCAGGCTAAACCAAACTACTATTCCAGTAACAAGTTAACATATAACGGTAAACAAACATAACAGTAATCAAAATACTCCAGTCCCCATTCTGTATCAGCAGCTTTAAACAACATTCAATTAATGTTGTGAATCAACTGTTACAGTTGTTAAAATTGCTCCCGTTATTCCATAATTTCCCTTCTGTCTACTTGTGTCAAAGTTTTAACACTATTTCATCATTTAAAGATAGATTCACGACAAGATTCTGCCGATTTAGGAGTATTTTACATCAAAGTTAATTAGGTTCGCTACAACAGAGCCTTCTAGAGAGGTATACTGCTTTAAGATGGCTGCTGTTTACTTACGCCAGAAAGTGTCATTTCGCATCTCTGTTCAATAATACATGTTCTAACATCGACATCGTCTGTCATTTTGCATCTAGTTCTACATATTTATGATATCTACTGTAGCCCGTTTGTTTGTAGCAACTAGCAACTGGGCATTGTTTGTAGAGGCTGTCAACCGCAGTCAGGTATGATTGTTTTTTTTTTTATCTAGCAGCATGAGTTGAACATGATATTTACTCTCGGTCCGTTCCTCATTGCGTCCCAAAGACCGCGCTGACTGTTTTTTACTTCCAATTCACCTGGTATAATTCAATAATCGGAATTTGGATATTTGTGAATCGTTCTCGAATCTTCCACGGCTGAATCGCGAATAATCTGAGAATCGGAAATTTGGCACGCCTCTAGTTACAGATGTAAATAACAATCAAAATTCATGTTCTGTGCTAATTATTTCTTCAGTTACTGTTCCAGTTGTTTCATCATTTGCTAATTATGGTATTTGGTCACACTTTATTTGACAGTGGTGCCATAAGACTGTCATTAGACAATCATAACTATGACATGGCTCTGTCAAGCGCATTAATGAATGCTTATAACTAGAGGCGTGCAAAATTTCCTATTCTTAGATTATTCGCGATTCGGCCGTGGAAGATTCGAGAACGATTCACAAACATCCAAATTCCGATTATTGAATTATACCAGGTAAAGCGGAAATAAAACTCAGTCAGCGCGGTCTTCGGGACGCAATGAGGAACGGACCGGGAGTAAATATCATGTGCAGCTAATGCCGCTAGGTAAAAAAAAAAAACAAAAACAAAAAAAAATACCTGACTACGGCCGTCAGCCGCTACAAACGGCGCCCAGTTGGTAGTTGTTACAAACATACGGCAACATACGGCTATGGTAGATATCACATATATCTAGACTAGATGTGAAATGACAGACTTTCCCCCGCTAGTAAACAGGCACCATCTTAAAGCAGTAGACTTCTCTAGAAGGCTGTTATAGAGAACCAATTACTTTTTATCTAAAATACCTCTAAATCGGCAAAATCTTGACTTGAATCTATCTTTAAATGATGAAACAGTTTTAAAACTTTCACATATCGAAAGTAGACATGAGGAAAATTATGGAATAACGGGCGCAATTTTAATAACTTTAACGGTTGATTCACAACATTAAATTAATTGAATGTAGTTTAAAGCTGCTGATACAGAATGGGGACTTGAGTATCTTATTTACTGTTTTTAACCGGTAACTTGATACTAAAATAGTAGTTTGGTTTATTTAGCCTGATAGGATTTTTGAACAATTTTGGAACAAAAATACAAAACTTTTTTTTTTTTTTTTTTTTTAAATGGGGGGGCATCAATAATCGCTTTATAATCGAATCGGAGTCTCTGAATTGTAATCGTAATCAAATCGTTAGGTGCCCAAAGATTCCCACCTCTACTTATAACAGATTTTACTGATTTCATTTCGTGTTATCTGGCAAATTATCTCACTTTTGAATGACACGGATGACACGTAATGACAACTGTCATAAGCAGTCAGTAATGGCCATGATAGTGTCATGTTATAATGATCTTATGACACTCTTATGACACCACTTTCAAAGTGTTACTAAATACCATAACTAGCACTTAATGAAACAACTGGAACAGTAACCGAATAAATAATTAGCACAGAACATTTTGTTATTTACATCTGTACCGCTGCAATGCATGCTAGGAGACATGTGTTGCCTATTAACCCAGATAGATCAACAAATAAGCCGCCCTGGACTATAAGCCACAGGATTCAAAATGAAGGGAAAAAGTTGCGGCTTATAGTCCGAAAATTACGGTTTATAAAAATTTCTTGTAAACCATAAGAATTCAAGTATGAACATTTATAACAGCTTGTTTGACTTGAAAAATGTACAACATTCTAAAAATCAATATCACGACTGTGCAAACATGTCACTGAAACACAAACGACTTAGTTTGAACAAAACACTTCAACTTATTGTTAATGCCTGCTGTGACATAATTATTTAACACATGTGTTTACTTCAAGGTTTAAGTTTTTTTTTCCCCAGAGCATTTTTTAATACATGCACGCACACATGCACCCCCCACACAGATCCCCCCCCCCCACACACACACACACACACACATTAAAGCTATATTGCTCTTTTGCCAATTAAACATAATATTTTATCATGGCAGTAATGACACAGAATGAAGCAAGCACATACAGAAAAATAGCTGTGGCCATTAAAGGGTCATATTATAGGCTTCACTGTTGCATTATAATTTATGCTGAATGCTTTACCGTCATAAAAGATATCAGAGAACTCACACACAGATACAAAATAGCGCGACATACTAATTGCTAGGTGCGATCCGTGCCCAATCCACTCATTAAGTTCAGCCATTTTGACAAGGTTCCAGCCGCTATCCGACTCCATCACGTTCATTTAATAGCGTTAGCCGCTAGTGTTAGCCTGAAATTGGGGTGAAAGACTGCTTGGAGGCCGCCAGGAGTCTGCTTAATGTCAGGTGAAAGTTTGGCGAAGCTCCCTTAAGCCCAACTCCATCACGTTTGCTTGTAGCGATAGCCGCTAGCGTTAGCCTACCAGGCTTTTGTTTGTTTGAGTTCCTGATGACCACATGACTTCATACGTAAGCACACGGACTGCTTTCTTAAAGGGGAATGAACATAGCAGAACAACACAGTCAACGCGGGATGAAAAGACTATATTTTCTTTTTGTATTAAATTGCCGAATTTACCGACACGGTCAAACTTACGTCGGTCGTCGTGAAGGATTTCGGTAAACTTTCAGTATACCGCCCGGCTCTACTCAAGGTCAACATGTGACCGTCAAGCTGTGTTCAGACGTGACGTGTTTTTTTTTTTTCAAGTTAATATAATTGCACTTTGAGAAAAATTAGTTAAATATTAGGGCTGTCAAACGATTAACATTTTTTATCGAGTTAATTACATCTTAACATTTAATTAATCGTAATTAATCGCAATTCAAACCATCTATAAAATATGCCATATTTTTCTGTAAATTATTGTTGGAATGGAAAGATAAGACACAAGATGGATATATACATTCAACATATGGTACATAAGTACTGTATTTATTATAACAATAAATCAACAAGATGGCATTAACATTATTAACATTCTGTTAAAGCGATCCATGGATAGAAAGACTTGTAATTCTTAAAAGATAAATGTTAGTACGAGTTATAGAAATTTTATATTAAAACCCCTCTTAATGTTTTCGTTTTAATAAAATTTGTAAAATTTTCAATCAAAAAATAAACTAGTAATCCGCCATTGTTGATGTCAATAATTACACAATGCTCATGGGTGCTGAAGCCCATAAAATCCGTCGCACCCAAGCGCCAGCAGAGGCCGACAAAACTCCCAAAAAACACAAGTAACAAGTGGACATTGCACTTTGCTGTCATTTTAATCTGTTTGAGTGCGTTAACTGCGTCAAATATTTTAACGTGATTAATTTAAAAAATTAATTACCGCCCGTTAACGCGATAATCTTGACAGCCCTAAATATGGTTGGGTTTTATTATTTTGAAAACTAATCGGATATCAGCCGATTGATCATTCGGGCCCTAAGAAAGATGACTAACGACAAAGCTTTCCAGTGTAATCTTTTGTTTTCGTTCTCATGCCGCAGAATAACCGAGGCCGTCTCCAAGACCTTTTTACCAAAGAATATTACAGAACGACTCTTCTCCTCTGGTTCATATGGTTGGCTTGACAAACATTTCTCTTTCATTAACATACAGTGGGAGGACAAAGCATGTGAACCCTTTGGAATTTCTTTTATTTCTGCATAAGTCGTTCATGATAGATTGCTTGAGCTTAATATAAATCACATTAACACATTGGCTTCCATTGACGGCAAAAGAAATCCGATCCATTTGGACTGGGATGAGGCTGTAAGCCATTTACCGTAATATTCAGACTATAAGGCGCACCTGACGATAAACCGCCACCCACTCCACATCATGTGGGAGGGTCTTAGCTTTCATATGAGCCATTTCTGAAACCAATTGAATAATTAAAAGTCAGATTATTAGCAATTGTATCGATAAAATGGATAAGAGACAACGTTTGTCAGGGACTGTATAAGGCGCCTCGAAGTATAATGTGCTCCTTCAATGAATGGCTCATTTTATGACCGTTTAATGTGTTGGGCGCACTGCATTATAAGGCGCAGTAGTAGTAGTATAGTGGTTTGCTTTGCGTTATGCATCCACAAGATTGAGCTGAGCTAAACGGAATGTCATGATTCACTAATATTATCTATATACAAGCACATCAGATTATAAGGCGCACTGTCGGCTTTTGAGAAAATCGTAGGCTTTCAGGTGCGCCTCCTAGTGCTGAAAATACGGGAATCATGATATAGATACATACAGAATGTGTTGCCTTCAATATAAGGCTTATTTAAGGCTTTAATTTTTTTGTGGCTCCAGACATACAGTGGGGCAAATAAATATATAGTCAACCACTAATTGTGCAAGTTCTCCCACTTGAAAATATTAGAGAGGCCTGTTATTGTCAACATGGGTAAACCTCAATCATGAGAGACAGCATGTGGGGGGGGGGGGGGGGGGGGAACAGAAAATCCCATTGTTTGATTTTTAAAGAATTTATTTGCAAATCTTGGTGGAAAATAAGTATTTGGTCAATACCCAAAGTTTATCTCAATACCTTGTTATGTACCCTTTGTTGGCAATAACGGAGGTCAAACGTTTTCTGTAACTCTTCACAAGCTTTTCACACACTGTTGCTGGTATTTTGGCCCATTCCTCCATGCAGATCTCCTCTAGAGCAGTGATGTTTTGGGGCTGTCGTTGGGCAATACGGACTTTCAACTCCCTCCACAGATTTTCTATGGGGTTGAGATCTGGAGACCGGCTAGGCCACTCCAGGACCTTGAAATGCTTCTTACGAAGCCACTCCTTTGTTGCCCTGGCTGTGTGTTTGGGATCATTTTCATGCTGAAAGACACAGCCAAATCTCATCTTCAATGCCCTTGCTGATGGAAGGAGATTTTCACTCAAAATCTTTCAATATATGGCCCCATTCATTCTTTCCTTTACACGGATAAGTCGTCCTGGTTCCTCTGCAGAAAAACAGCCCCAAAGCATGATGTTTCCACCCCCATGCTTCACAGTGGGTATGGTGTTCTTCGGATGCAATTCAGTATTCTTTCTCCTCCAAACACGAGAACCTGTGTTTCTCCCAAAAAGTTCTATTTTGGTTTCATCTGACCATAACACATTCTCCCAGTCCTCATCTGGATCATCCAAATGCCCTCTAGCTAACCGCAGACGGGCCTGGACGTATACTTTCTTCAGCAGGGGGACACGCAGGATTTGAGTCCCTGGCGGCGCATTGTGTTACTGATAGTAGCCTTTGTTACTATGGTCCCAGCTCTCTGTAGGTCATTCACTAGGTCCCCCCGTGTGTTTCTGGGATTTTTGCCCACCGTTGTTGTTATCATTTTGACGCCACGGGGTGAGCTCTTGCATGGAGCCTCAGATCGAGGGAGATTATCGGTGGTCTTGTATGTCTTCCATTTTTTAATAATTGCTCCCACAGTTGATCTCTTTACATCAAGCGTTTTACCTATTGCAGATTCAGTCTTCCCAGCCTGGTGCAGGTCTACAATTTTGTCTCTGGTGTCCTTCGACAGCTCTTTGGTCTTGGCCATAGTGGAGTTTGGAGTGTGACTGACTGATGAACCGATAATGAGTTAAAACAGGTGCCACTAATACAGGTAACGAGTGGAGTCTCGTTAGACCTCGTAAGAAGAAGTTAGACCTCTTTGACAGCTAGAAATCTTGCTTGTTTGTAGGTGACCAACAGTGTTGTTAATAACGGCGTTACAATATAACGGCGTTACTAACGGCGTTATTTTTTTCAGTAGTGGGTAATGTAATTAATTACTTTTCTCATCTTGGCAACGCCGTTACCGTTACTGAGGATGGAAAGGCATGCGTTACTATGCGTTACTATATTGGTCGAAAAGTCTGAGGGAGACGGACTCACCGAGACGACAGAGCAGATCAGGAGTGAGGAGGAGGCAAGAAAGTTGTGACGAGGAGCAAACGCGATGCTAGGTAGCTCCAATAATACATGTTGTAGCCGATAGCTACAAACTACGCCCGCACGTTATGGTAGATATGGTAGACATGGTAGATATCACATGTACTGTATATAGCAGGGGTTTTCAACCCAGTCCTCAAGGCACACTGTGGGTCCTGGTTTTTGTTCCAGCCGATCCAGCAGAGACAGTTGAACCAATGAGGCTTCTGCTAAAACAAGCCACACCTGACTGCAATCAACTGATTGCACTTGTAAAACACCAGATTGGGGAAAAAGTGTTGTCATCTTGTTTGGTAAGAATGAAATCCTGCACCCACAGTGTGCCTTAGTGGAATAGGTTGGGAACCCCTGGTATATAGATATAACTAGATGCAAAATGAAAGACATGGCACTAAATGCGTTAGTAGACAGCCGCCATCTTAAAGCAGTAGACTTTTTAGGACGGCTCTGTTGTAGAGAACCTTCCTAAGCGAACCTAAGTAACGTTTTATCTAAAATACTTCGAAATCGGCAAAATCTTGACTTGAATCTATCTTTAAATGATGAAACAGTTTTAAAACTTTCATACGTCGAAAGTAGAGAGAAGGAACTAATGCAAAATGGGAGCAATTTTAACAACTTTTAACAGTTGATTCAGGGTAAAGGGTAAATTAGGGTAAAGAATTGGGCTCGGGCCAATTGTACCAAAAACCTTCACAAAAAACTTCACATAGTGTGGCCAATGTTTTTTTGTTTTTGTTTGTTTTTTAGGGAAAAAAAAAAGTAATTATCACCAATTACTTTGCAAAGTAACTAATTACTCTTACATTCAGGTAATTGAGTTACTAACGCAATTACTTTTTGGGAGAAGTAATTTGTAACTATAATTAATTACTTTTTTTCAGTAAGATTAACAACACTGGTGACCAAATACTTATTTTCCACTCTAATTTGGAAATAAATTCTTTAAAAATCAAACAATGTGATTTTCTGTTTTTTTTTCCACATTCTGTCTCTCATGGTTGAGGTTTACCCATGTTGACAATTACAGGCCTCTCTAATCTTTTCAAGTGGGAGAACTTGCACAATTGGTGGTTGACTAAATACTTATTTGCCCCACTGTATTTGTTGTTTTTTGCAGCAATTTGGCTCTTCCAACATTTTGGGTTGCCGACCCCTGCCTTAGACTAATACTATACCACACAAACATGTCCTATAAAACAATGTAACAGCACCACATTTTATGAACAATTTATGCATAAATTTAGCAACTGTCTCCTCCTTGAATTTAAAGTATTCTGAATTCATTTTGCATTGTGTGTACACCTTTTAATTATTTCCCAATTTAAGTTTTTGTGTACTCATTGATTTTTAAAAAAAAATATTTTTCAATTTTTAAATGTTTAATTTAATTCCGTTTAATTTTGTGTGAATACTTTTGAATGTCAAGGTTTTCATTCTCCTTCACCTATTACGGAATCATCCTGCTGACAACTGAGATGTTCCAATCCGGAGATTCGTGCGGCGGTAAGTGGCAGCCTGCGCCACATTTGTCTCTGGCTCATGAGCGTCAAAATCTCAATCTATGTGACAGCCACTCAGGGGGCCAAAATTGAAGCCAGTTGTAGTCTGGAATGCAAATTGCTGACATCACAGGACTACAAAGACTTGTTATGGACGACGTTGGCCGAGTTCCCAGGTGAAATCTTCCCAGGTGACTGCGTCGAGTTGAACGAGAATAATCGAAAGTGTTTTTCCTGTCAGGTCTGTTTGTTGTTCTGGGAACGGTGGACTGTCTGGGCAGGAAGAAAAGCATGGCCTTGCCCTTTTTCATCTTCAGTCTAAGCCTCCTGCCCTTGTACGCCTGTATCGGGAGGTAATGTGTGTGCGCACCTAGGCTACCACAGTTAATAGTATATACTGTCGTGTATTAAGGACGCCTCGATTACATATTTTTGCGAGTGAGTCCGAGCCACCGAATTTTGAGGATATCCCAATTAACGGCGTGACAAAATATCGAAATGGTGATATATCGTCATATATTGTATCCCAAAAGGTTATTAAGATTCAGCAGCGAAGAAACAATATATCGTTTTAAAAAAGGTGTCGCTGCCAGTCTTTTCGATTTTCGGGCGATTTACAGGTCACTTTCCGTTCATTTTAGGGAATTTAAAGATCACTATGGCTAGGACATTTTTGTCTTTATTATTCAATCAAAAAAAATTTGCTTCAATAAAAAAAAAAAAAAAAAAGTTGCTTCAATCAAAATACAGTGGTACCTCTACATACGATCGCTTCGACACACGAACTTTTCGACATCCGACGTAAAATTTGACTCGCCATTTGTTTCTACATCCGACGACATGCTCGAAATACGACGACAATGGCAGCACCGCAGACGAATGCACGGCGGATTTTCCTGTGTGACAAATCAACACAGGTTTCAGAAAAGGTTGGTACAGGTGGTGAAACAAGGAAAAAGTTGACGCTTACCTTCTAAATGAAGATGCAAATGACAGAAAAATATGAGCGTAGGGTGGGCATCCGTGAAATGGCTCAACAATACATCTCCACGGTCCTCCTCCGACCATCGTTCGCCAGTCTTTATAAGTTAAGCTGACAATTCTTATTGTGGTAACATCTCCAGAGAAATCGCCAGCTTCGCCACGTTTTCATCATTTCTTTCACAACTTATTCAACACAAAACGCCTGCTGTCTGCCGCAATTGACGATGTTCTCAAGAAAGCATTGAAAGCGAAAGTAAACTTTCACCCGCTCCCCTCCCTCTTTGTCACGTCAGCGCCACGGTGCCTTCAGGTACAGAAAAAAACGTCCGCCTTATTAGAACCCGTTTCGTTACACTATTACAGGAATTATTATTATTATTACATTATTAATCCGATTTTTATTTATTATTTATTTGTTTTGCTATATGTAATTGCCATTTGTAATAGTACCAGCAGTATTTTTTAAGGATTTAGTGCAGGTTTTTGGGCTGTGGAACGAATTAATGGAATTATAATGTATTCCTATGGGAAAATCCTGCTCGACATACGACCATTTCGACTTACAAACAAGCTCCTGGAACGGATTAACTTCGTATGTAGAGGTACCACTGTATATATTTTCAACCAAAAAGTCGCTTCAATCAAAAAAAAATTGTTTGAATGCAAAAATACATTTGGAACTCAAAAAAATGCATGTAAAAGCTGTTTTTTTTTTTTTTTTTTTTTTTTTTTTTTGATTAATGCAACTTTTTGATTGAAATAATGTTGATTTGTGTTTGGGGCACATTTTGGCTAGGACATTTTTGTCTTTATTATTCAATCAAAAAAATAAGTTTCTTCAAAAAAAATACATATTTTCAAAAAAAAAAAAAAAAATCACTTCAATTAAAAAAAAAGGAAAAAAAAAAAAAGAAAATTTTCAATCATGCAAAAATTTTTGAATGTGAAAAAAATACTTTAGATTGAAAAATTTGCATTTGAACACTTAATTTTTCACCCAAAAAGTTTTCTATGAAGCAATCATTCTTGTGTTTGAGCCATATTAAGGTCAGGATATTTGTGTCTAAATCATTTAATCCCCCCAAAAAGTTGCTTCAATCAAAAACAATATTTTCAATCAAAAACAATATTTTCAGTCAAAGAAAAAAAATTATTTGAAAAATAAAATTGCCATGTCCTATTTTTTTTTTTTTGAAAACTATATGCAAAGCAGATGACCGTCTAAGTTGCTAGTCACATGGTCAGTTTGAAAAATCATTTTGACCCATTATAAATATCTTTTTTTGTTCATTTCATTCATTTTTGTTGCAGTTTTATTTCTTTACAACTTATACAGTATATATAGTCAATTACATGCAATGACACCTTTGGGTCACCGGGGGGGCCTGGCCTCCTCTTAAAATCCGCTTATGTTGCGAACATGTGACGGAAGCCATGGCGCATCTTCGTTTCGTTCTCGTCTTGTCAGATGAAAAAAAGACATGTTTTTGGCGCGTTACGTGTCATGAAAAAATTGATCGTTGACAAAAAACTACACTGGCCTCCGGTTTGCTTTGAGTGTAGTTCGTGGCACAGTTTTGTTTGACACTGTAAATTTGACAAAAGAATAATGAAAATGGGTAGTAAAGCATTAACTGTACTTTGGACATGATTAAGGATGTTTGTTTAAAAAAAAAAAAAAAAACGCAAAAAAATGTGTTTGCGTTTCCCCTTCCAGGATTACTCTCACTATCTTCATCTTCATTGGAAGAGCCTTCATCTCGGGTGGATTTCAAGTTGTTTTTGTGTATACACCAGAGGTATTCAGACGCTATCCTGACGTTGTTCACTTCCAATATAAAAATGGCCGCTCCGCTTTGTCAGGTATTCCCCACTGAGACCAGAGCATTTGCTGTTGGCACGTGCAGTGCTATGTCCAGGGTGGGCGCCCTCCTCACACCCTTTGTGGCACAGGTAAGAAAAGATATCTAAATATCTATGTTAGGGCTGGCCCAATTAATCTGTTATCAAATTAACCACAGTAAGCTAGCAGGTTTCTCAGGAACACGTTTTTCTTTGATCTGCGAGCTTATGAATTAGCATAATGCAGTTTTAATTTTTGTTAACATTTCAAAGGCATCTTCCATTGGATATTAGCATTAAGCTAATAGGTTATTCGGGAACATTTTTCTTGATCAATGATCATAACATTTAAATAGCGCAATGCTAATTTTTGACATCGCATCAATGGCATCTACCATTGTGTTTTAGCATTAGGCTAGCAGGTTTTTCAGGAACAGATTTTTCTCAATCGACCATATGACCAATTTTGTTGTACTTGTTCAATGACAATAAAGACTGTTCTATTTATTAGCGCAACGCATTGCTATTTGTTTATGTGCCAATAGCTTCTTCCATTGTATATTAGCATGAAGCTAATAGGTTTTCAGGAATGCATTTTTCTCAACAATACAAAATAAATAACGCAATGTGATGCTAAATTTTGTTGCAAATTTTGTTTTACATTGTATATCAGCATCAGAGGTAGGTAGAGTAGCCAAAAATTTTACTCAAGTAAGAGTAGCGTTACTTCAAAAATAATATTACAAAAGTAAAAGTAGTCGTCCAAAAAATGTACTCAAGTACAAGTAAAAAAGTATTTGGTGAAAAGAATACTCATGTAATGAGTAACATTGTGAGTAACTGCTTATATTTTTGGTGGATTTTTTTTTTTTTTTTTTTTAAACAATAGTATTTTTTTCTGAGCTACCCCGGAAATACATTAGGCACGTCTACCCTGGCAAAAAATAATAATAAATCTAATATGTAGAATAAAGAGGAAAAATGTTAACGACTTATGTGTGGCCCAAAGTAGCTGAGTAAGAGAAGCGTTTTTTCTTCACAAATCTCAAGTAAAAAGAAAAAGTATAGCTTCGTAAAACTACTCTTAGAAGTACATTTTTGTCAAAAGGTTACTCAAGTAAATGCAAAGGAGTACATATAACGCGTTACTACCCACCTCTGATCAGCGTTAAGCTAACAGTTTTTCCAGGAACACATTTACCTTCATCAATGATCATACGAGTGAAATGGCGCAATGCTATGCTAAATTTTGTTGCAAATTTTGTCTCCCATTGTATGTTAGTATAAAGGTAACAGCAAAGCAATGCTAATTTTTGCTGGCGAATTAAAGGCCTCTTCCGTTGTATATTAGCATTAAGCTAACAGGTTTTCAGGAAATTAAATATCGTGATGCTAAATTTTGTTGCAAATTTTGTTTTACATTGTATATCGGCATCAGAGGTGAGTAGAGTAGCCAAAAATTTTACTCAAGTAAGAGTAGCGTTACTTCAAAATAACATTATAATAGTAGTCGTCTAAAAAATATACTCAAGTACAAGTAAAAAGTATTTGGTGAAAAGAATACTCACGTAATGAGTGACATTGTGAGTAACTGCTTATATATTTGTTGGATTTTTTTTTTTTTTTTTTTTTTTTTTAAACAATAGTAGTTTTTTTCTTAGCTACCCTACACTAGGCACGTCTCTACCCTGGCAAAAAAATAATAAATCTAATGTAACGACTCATGTGTAGCCCAAAGTAGCTGAGTAAGAGAAGCGTTTTTTTCTTCACAAATCTACTCAAGTAAAAATAAAAAGTATAGCTTCGTAAAACTACTCTTAGAAGTACGTTTTTGTCAAAAAGTTACTCAAGTAAATGTAAAGGAGTACATATAACGCGTTACTACCCGCTGCTGATCAGCGTTAAGCTAACATGTTTTTCCAGGAACACATTTATCTTCATCAATGATCATATGAGTTAAATACAGCTAAATTTTGTTGCAAATTTTGTCTCCCATTGTATGTTAGTATAAAGCTAACAGCAAAGCAATGCTAATTTTTGCTGGCGAATCAAAGGCCTCTTCCATTGGGTTGGCGTGGCTCAGTGGTGGAGTAGTTGTCCCCCAACCCTGAGGCTGTGGGTTCGATTCTCCACCCTGATGAACTCGCCTAAGTATCCTTGACCAAGATACTGAACCCCGCATTGCTCCTGGTGCTGTGTCACCAGTAGGTAGATGGCAATGTAGTGTAAAAGCGCTTTGAGTACCTTGAGAGGTAGAAAAGCGCTATACAAGTATAACACCATTTACCATTGCATATTAGCATTAAGCTAACAGGAACACGTTTTTCCTTAATCAGGGATCATATAATCGCCTGGCCTTAGTATGAGCTCCAATACAAAGTTTCAAAAGCTGAAGCGTGCCATGTTTTGCTATTGACATTTGAAGTGTTTTGACACAAGGTGCTGCTCAGACAGTCGGCGTCCTTGACGCTAGCCGCGTACTGCGTCTGCTCTTTCCTGGCCGGGTGCGCGTGCCTGCTGCTTCCCATCGAGACATCAGGAAGGAGCCTCCGGGAGTCCGAGGCCTAAAGTGGTTCGCTCATCAACGGGCTGCAAGATGCAGTTAAGTTCCCTAGGACTATTTATGTTGAAATTTACAGTAAATATCGCGGGTTAGCGAACAATTTTTATCTGTAAAGTTTTGTTACGCTACTTATTTTTCCTGCCTCGCAATTATGTTTCATTACATCAGTGCTTCTCGATTATTTTCTGTTACGCCTCCGTCAGGAAGACTCAAACGTTTCGGGCCCCCGCCAGCTCTCTGCCGCTACTGTAAATAGGCTTTATAGCTGTGTAAAAAATATTAAATATAAATTAAAAATATATATATACTATGAGCGCATCTTAAAAAAACATCTTTGCCTGAATTAAAAAAAGTCACATCCAAACAATACACTCAAGGTAAATTTTTTGACCATTTGATACTAAAAAAAAAATCTAATTTAATAAAATCAATAAATAATTATAAATTGGCAGGAATTGGAAACAATAACTCAAGATTACAATATTCCAAAAAATTTGACAGAAAAAAACAAAAATGAATAGAAATAAAACGACTGTGTTATTGGACAGTGTGAGGTTAATTTTGTACTGAGCAGCTTGGTATGCCACCTTATATCATGCTAACAGTGCTCGCTGGTTTACTGATGTAACTAGAGCTGTCCCGACGAGTCGACATAGTCGACGTCATCGATGACGTAAATCCGTCGACGAGCACAACATCCCGTCGAAGGTTAATGAAGGGTTAAAAAAATATATGCGTGGAAAGTTAGAATGTCGGATGCTCTGTTTGCAAGCGGGGAAAGCGGCACAAAGCCAAAAAAAGCGCACCAGAGTGTCCAAAACATTGCCTTATTTCATAGAAACAAAGGAGAGTACAC
Source organism: Corythoichthys intestinalis (assembly GCF_030265065.1). Classification (NCBI taxonomy): domain Eukaryota; kingdom Metazoa; phylum Chordata; class Actinopteri; order Syngnathiformes; family Syngnathidae; genus Corythoichthys; species Corythoichthys intestinalis. Next base: position 5,673,238 of record NC_080411.1, read on the forward strand.
TCTTCTGTCCTGTCTCTTCAATGCCAAGCTTGGCTGCACGTCGGCCGTGAATAAACACTTCAAGCGCCTTCACGCAGTTTGTATTTTTTTTTTTTTTTTTGTACACCAGAGGGTGCTGTCGCCTTACTAAATAATAATGTTTCATTGACAATGGGCCTATAAGTGCTATTAGTATTGTTCTTAATGCTAATTGAAAGGTTTATTTCATGTTATGGTTTAATTTATGGTATAGAAAATTATATAAGGTTAAAAGGTCATAAATATATACAGAATATACAGATATTGCACTCAAGGGAGAGATTGTCAATGATAAGGTAATAAATTAAGGTAAAGGCAATTCATATAGGCAATTCATCTATATATAAATAAGGTTTAAAAGGAAAAAGGTGAAAAGTTTTTGTTAATTTCTAATTTTGTTGCTTTATTTGTGTGCACCGTAGCTCTTACAGTGTGTTCACATGGAATAAAAGTTGTAAACCATCAGTTTAAGAGACCATCTTTTCAATCGGGATGCTACACTAGTTAATTCTATCAGCATTTGAACTCATTGTTTATTTGTGATGTATTATTGTTATTTACGTGTTTATTTGTACTTTAATAAATAATTTGAGTGTTCCAATATGTTTTTTGTGAATTGATAAGCGTCAACAAAAATTTCATTGCTAAATTAGTAAAAAAAACAAAAAAAAACAAAAAAATAATTATTAGATTAGTCGACTAATCGGGAGAAAATTAGTCGTTTGGGACAGCCCTAGATGTAACACAAAGCGGGACGATTGTTAGCAATATTAGGCACGTTTTCGTTGAAAAGATTAAGCGGCTTATCAGTGTGATTGGGGTCTAATGTCTAAAAAGAAACACGGATAGAAGGACACGTAGTTCTTAAAAGATAAATCTTAGTACGAATTATGATAAACAAACTGCAATTTCTTGAGAAATTACTCTGGGTCTTTCCTGTGTGGCTATACAGATCTTAGCCCCGCCCAGGTTGGTTTGGGGACATTTCGGGGACAATATCAGTTCACTTCGGCTACGTTCATACTACAGGTCTTAATGCACGAATCCGATTTTTTCGTGTGTTTTTCCGACTCGAGTGAGGTATTAACTTGACGTTCTGAACGTGAGAAGTCGCATAGAACTGGACCATTTCAAATCCGATCTTGGTCACTTTCGTATGTGGTTCAAATCTGATCTGGGCCACATTTCTCCAGACTGTCGCGGCGGTCTGTACTGTCCAGTCTCTCAAATCGCAATTCATGCAGCAATTACGTCATCAAAAGCGAGAGAGACGCTACGGTAGCGGTGCAGCTGTGCGTCATTAGCGGCTAGCTTGCCTTGAACGCGGCGTTTAAGGAAGGGTCGAACTTGACAACAGTCATAAAAAAAATAAAAATGGGTTGAGGATAAGCCTGAGAATGATCGGTTTTCTGTCTGCTCCATATAAGCAATATTTCAACATTGCTTACACGGCCGAGAGTCGGGGCAAACTGCCCATATGTGCGTGTGACATGCACGGACAGTGCGTGCATGCTATCCATCCATATACTTTGAATATAAGCCTAAACTGGGATTATTTATGTCTGTTATTTGTGTCCTCTTTTTAAAAAGCAAAATATGATATCCCTGGAATGACGGATGACAGCCAGCATGTGTGGTCATTTGTTTTGATGCTTCTGCGCATGCGGGTCTACTTGCTCAGCGTGTGTCGGACTGCGAATTAGTGCGCATGCGTAATACTTGAATGGTCTCAATGGACAAAGGCAGTCTGAACGGGCACGCCAAAAAAAGATATGACAAAAAATCGGATTTGTGCATTAAGACCTGCAGTATGAACCTAGCCTTCCTGTTGATTTGGGGACATTTGGGGGGCGTGTCCTGGTCATATTAGGTCATTTGGGGGGCGTGGCCTGGGCATATCAGGTCATTTTTGGGGGGGCGTGGCCTGGACACATCAGGTCATTTGGGGGACATTTAGGGGGCGTGGCCCGGTCATATCAGGTCATTTGGGGAGATTTGGGGGGCGTGGCCTGGTCATATCAGGGCATATGGAGACATTTGGGGGGCGTGACCTGGTCATATTCGGTCATTTGGGGGGCGTGGCCTGGACATATCAGGTCATTTGGGGACATTTAGGGGGTGTGTCCTGGTCATATCACGTCATTTGGGGACATTTGGGGAGCGTGGCCTAGGCCTATCAGGTCATTTGGGGCCATTGAGGGGGCGTGGCCTGGTCATATCAGGTCATTTCGGGACATTTGGGGGGCGTGGCCTGGTCATACCAGATCATTTGGGAACATTTGGGGGTTACGTTCTATTGATATCTGGTTATTTCCTGTTGATTTGAGGATATTTGTTTTTTTTTTATGCCATTGAAAATGAATGGGAAATTTGGACGTCCATGGCCATCAATGGCATCAACTTACATTTGCGTAAATGGCATCCAAGTACATTAGCATCAATAGAATCATTACACATGGCTGTCAACGGTATTAGACAAAGTAAATGCCATTGAAAATGAATAGGAAATTTGGACGTCCATGGCCGTTAATGGCAGCACCCTCCATAAGCGTCAATGGAATTCCTGTTGATTTGGGGACATTGGGTTTTTTGTTTTTTTTTTGCCATTAAAAATCAATGTGAAAATTTGATATTAAAACCCCTCTTAATGTTTTCGTTTCAATAAAATTTGTCAAATTATTTTAACTACTAGGTCGCCATTGTTGTTGAAGTCGCAGGGCGGTGACGTCACAAGGCCACGCTGCTGGAATAAAAAAAAAAATAATAATAATAATAATAATAATAATTGTTAATCATCTCTTAACTATCCAGGAATGCAAAAAAAAAAACATTTGTCTTTATACCACTCAAAATTGTCTAACAAAAATAGATAAAAATGGAGCCTTCCTGCAGGAAAAACAGTACTGCTTTTGTCCACAAGCACAGCCAAACTCAATAAAAAATGAAAGCTCCTTTGGGCTACTATAAGACCATATAAGCAAAATAAAAATTGAAAAGTGGGGAGAAGGGGGTAAACCTTGGCTTACTACATTTCTTACAGCTGAGCAGAGTTCACTATATTCCTCAGTTTAATATAACGTTAATGTCGTAGAAAACACACACACAGGAGGACAGTTCTCCTAAGCAGCTTCCTACTCAGGTTAGCAAGTTCACACAGTTTAATGTAATGGTAATGCTAAACTTTAAGTAGTAAAAATAACTGTGCGTTTCCCACTTTCACAACCATGACTTTTCACATTCACAGGGTCAATTCTATCGTTACAACATATGGGAAGACAATCTAAATAACTTATATAACTGAAAACATTATATAATGCAAATAAGGTTGCTTAAAAGTTGGTGGGGACAATTTAAGCATCCTAAAAAGTTGGTAGTGTTTTGTCCCTACCGTCCCTAGGCAAACCTACGCCCTTGGGTTACATGTATCAGTTTGGGGGGGAAAGGGATTTAGTTAGTAGAGTTCTATATCTTCAAAGTTAAAAAATGGCTCAAGCAATCATGCTGTTAGCCAAAACTATATCTGCCATATTGTATATAAGTACAGTATACTTTTATGTTGTGATCATTGTAATAAATAAACTGGGCTAACTGTGTATTTGTTTTATTTCTGTATTTTCCATTTCATGTTAATGTAAACAAACTGTTAGTTTTTTTATTCATAACTTGTTTATTTTCATTTAGAGGTATTGTTTTGTGTAGTCACCTTGGTTGAGTACATTTTTTAATGTAACAAGAATAACGTGACAAGTAGGTCCGACACATGTAATCGACAACTAATCGATGAACAAAATAATTATCAACTGCCATAGACTTCATAATGGTATTGACGGGGTGGGAGGGATGATTAACAGGGGGGCTATATCCGTCAAAGCTGAGCAAGTGGAAACAAAGAGGTTTTTATGTTGAAAATTTATGTGAATAAATGCGTAAATAATCCCTCAATTCTTTATTGATATGGATGTAAAACAGTCTTGATTGTTGGTTAAAAGCAAAAAACACCACAAAAAAAAAGGGGCAGTATTATTTATTTTACGTAAATATGTCGAACGTGCTGCTCGTCTTTGAGTCACTGTGGCACCGCCTTACCGCAACAAAAAAGCTTTTTACGTTGAAATTCTTGTGAATAAATGTTTAAATCCCTGAATTCTTTAGATTTGGACGTAAAACAGTCTCGACCCTTGGTTACAAGCAAACAAACAAAAAAAAAAAAGGGGGGGGAGTGTAATTTATTTTACGTACTGTAAA